>NC_048308.1:43454650-43541577 GCF_013100865.1 Trachemys scripta elegans
AAACAACAAGGAGTCTGGTGGCACCTTAAAGACTAACAGATTTATTTGGGCATAAGCTTTCGTGAGTAAAAACCTCACTTCTTCGGAAGGATCCGAAGAAGTGAGGTTTTTACTCACGAAAGCTTATGCCCAAATAAATCTGTTAGTCTTTAAGGTGCCACCAGACTCCTTGTTGTTTAAGTTGGAGTAGACGACCTGTTGAAGCAATTAGTATTACTGTATTCTATCTTTGAGTCAACTGGCTGTTATAGAGAAAGAAGGATGCAATTGCAAAGCAAAGAGGTGGTAAACTTAAAGGGAACAGGCTTGTTGGACCAAGCAGCCTTTTCTTGTTCTGTTTTTTAAGGCCTGATCTATACTACACGAACATTTGATTCATTGTCTTGAGTGATTATTTTGCTTGGGAATTTAGGACTCAACCTTGCAAGGCATTGTGCACTTTGGCAACAATCCAGGTCTGCTCATATGCTTTGCTCGATTAGGTCCTGAGTGCACAGTACCTTGAGTCAATAACAAAGTCCTCCACTACTTTATATCCAGTAGTGGATATATTCCAGCCAGCTGATGTGTAAAAATCTTATTGCAATTCCAGTGAACAAAAGGACCATCCTAGAGAATTAAATCTATTAATATAGTGTTAAACTAAAGCTGTTTCTCTTCTTCCTTTATACTTACAGTAACAGATTATAGCAGATTATATTGCATAGCTTTTATAATATAAAATATAATATAAACCTGTCCCCCACTGTGATTATATAACATCTCTATGGCAACTACAGCTATTACTTATAATACAATGCTGTCCTTGGGGGATTGAGGCAAAGTTCAGTCTATGTAATTTAAGGTGTTTGATCTTGGCTAACAGCTCTGTGGTGATGGTCAGTGTCTTATGCATGCTAGATGCGTACACATAATGAATCAGTTTTGTTTACGTAGTAAGAATTCAAAAGAAATACTTCTAAAAAAGCCCAATAGAACTATGAACTATGGTGGGACACACAAATCCAGTCTTTAAAAAGAATCAGGAATTTGTTGTGAATTTGTTTGCCTAGCTGCTCAGATTTTTTTTAAAGTCTATAAATGCTACTCTAACACAAGTTTTTTGATCTAAACTGAAAATGTAAATCAAAACTCAGCATTACCATTAGGAAATGAAAGCAAAGGAAACTAGCAGAGCAAAGGGAGAAAAATTAATACTGAAGCTTGGGGAAGTAGATCAAATGATGTATAACAAACATCTTTTAGGAGTTCTTCTAAATTCCCAGTGCTCACCTCCATTGACTAAATGGCTAAAAGGCAAAGAGGCTCCTTGTACAAGCCCTGCAAGCGTGATAACACCTTGAAACTAGCTTCCTTATTCTCTGCAGAATGTATGTGTTACAAAAATAAAAACTGCAGCTTGTGAGATGAAAAATCTAGTACACGAAGTGTGGGGAAAAATTCCCAACCACCAGAGTCTGATCATTGTGAAACTTAGCCTGTACTAAAAAATAACTCTGCTGAAACCTGGATGAAAAAAATCACGTTAATCAGGACAGTGAATGGACTCTGAAAATGTTGAGGAAAATACCATACGCAGAAGACAGTGTAACTTTAAATAGGTACCATGGCCTGACAACTCAGCAGCTGAATCATGGGATAACCTAGAAACTCAGAAAACTCAGCTCATCAGTAGAAGTGAAACTGTCAAGCCCAGGGGTTCAAAATGTTTCTAATGGCACTGCCCAAATGTTGTTAGAGATGATCTTTACGGGGATGGCATTTGAGCCATGAGACAAAGTGGAACACCTGTCCCCCATTGTGATTGTATAACATCTCTATGGCAACCACAGCTATTCCTTACTTTGAAAAGTAATTTTAGGAAGATATTAGTGTACTTTTAATTTACTTTAATTCAATTAGGCAGAGAGAAGAAATAAGGAAGAGAATCAGCAATAGCAATATTCCAATATTAGATCCAAATGTTCATGTTAACATAAATATATCAAATTTTGGTTGGAGGGAAATTAAAGGTTTTGACTGTTGGACATTGGGCAGATAGGGTTTTGGCTCCTGGAGCTCTACAGATGAAATTATGATTGCGAGAGGCAGTCTGGCACTGGGGGACAGGCTTGTTAGCTGGATGTTTCTTCTAAAATAATCAGTAGTGAATAAAGTCGTTGACTTTTAAATTGTCATCTTTATGTTTCAGACTTTGAAATGAATGGGACACGCACCTCAGACCTATCTGTAGTCTCAGTAAGACAACATTGTATCAGTTTCCATTCTGTTCATGTTTTCTAAGGCTTTCTTCAGTCATAATTTAAAAAAAAAAAATAAAAGCTTGGATTTTGAAGCATGATTCTGTATGTTGCACCTGCAGATGATAGAAAACGTAGAGCCCTGGATAGTACAGTATGTTTCAGTCTAGATTTGTCAAACTCAGCTGTGAACATGAAGTCCATCTTAGATGAGAGGAAAGGTAGATTTTCCCTGGTTTGTATTAGATGGAATATTTTGGTTATTTTGTTGTCTATAAAAGCATACTTGAGCACATTACACAAACATTTATACTGCAGACACTAGTACATGCAGAAATTCTGGGTATTCATGGTTGCACCTCTCTTTTGTTGTTGAATGGTGCTCTGTGAGTTTGCTTTTTAATGTGATTTCAATCATTTGTGTTTTAAAAAAATCAAAGACTTTTTTTTTTAATTTCACATTCCAACAATAATTTGTTCATTGCTAACACACCCAAGCCTGTTGAGCTAGCTTCTGGCTGCAATCCAATCAGATTATCAGATGCCTGAATGAACTCAGAAACGTTTTAGCAGTGTGAAGAATTTATGCTTAATCACTTGGGGAAAATATCCTATTTTGATTTCTAGCTACACTACTCATGTTCAATTGCCTAGTCACATGAAAATAAAATGTCACTATCCAGCCATATACTTCTTTTAAGTTTTGCTAGACAACATGCTTTGACTCAGTGTCTATCATTCAGCATTACATAAGAGGATCTCCACAACTATTTAAATTAAAAATGAAAACAAAACAAAAAACCCACACCTAATATATGGAGTGGCCTACTTGCAATTCAGAAATATGTAAATAGGGGATCCAAACACTAAACTCTGGAGATTTTGTATTTGTGTAACCCACACACCTTCTGGGTATGGTGCTCTGTCCCTTCTAGTGGCACCGAGACCACTTAGAGAGTCTGCTACAGTCTTAGCTAAGGGCCATATGGCTTTTTAGCTCATGCAGTAGAGACTTATGCATTTAGCTCCACAGGGCCCAGGTTTGATCCTGCCCACCGATGACTGGGGTCTGTCCAAATTTTGTAATTTGGTGTCATCAGGACACTGCCTCCTGTGCGCTTCCTCATGGCAGGGCACTTTGCTACAGCTGCACTACCTTACTTTCCCCAAGAGAGTTTCCAATCAGCTCTGGTGACTTCTGGATTAGCCATCTGGCCAGGTCATTATGAATGTTCAATCCCCTCCTTTGAGGTAGCCAGATCCAAAGTCTCAGGCCCTCTGAGGTTATTGCCCCTCTGTCTCTAGGCCCAGCTGTCAGACCCACCCCTTCCCCTGTAGCACTCCCGGCCATGGCTGACTCAACCACCAGTGGCAGATGTCTGAGAAACCCAAACACTCTGGTGTCAGGCCTGCCTTCTCTCCTGGAAGGCTCTGACCAGCCACAGTCTTACTCAGTTCCTAGCTCCAGTCAGCCTTCTCCCCTTAGAGAGAGCAGTTGGACACATCAGAATTTTTTGAACAAATGGCACCTTAGTGTAACTAACATAGCTCAAACTCTATTACAGCTATTATATTTATAGATCTGTAGACTCCAAGGCCAGAAGGGACCATTGTGATCATCTAGTCTGACCTCCTGTATTACACAGGCCATAGAACTTCCCCAAACATTAAATGCCATGAGAAAGTCTGTTGAAGATTTCCATTTTCAATCCTAGTCACCATTTTACCTTTATTACTTCAAAAAAAGCAAATCTTTTCACTGAACCACCAAGATGTACACCTGTAAATTGGGTGTGCGATTGCACTGCGAGCCAGAGGTGGGACTATTGAGGGGGTAATTTGGGGCAGGTCAATGGGTGGGGAATGCCATGAGGCAACTGAAGGAATTAGCATTCTGGAAGTGAGTTCATGGGGCACCTGGGATTCACATTCTGTTTTGATCTTAGTGATTCACCTCCTGTGAGTATGGAGGAACGAACTTTCAGAAGGGATTTAAATGAGAAAAGGGTGTTGTTTATAGTTCACAGCAATAATAGAACAAAAACAAAACTCCTCAACCAAAAACACTGGTCACAATCCCCAAAGGCCTCCCTGCCTCAACCACTCCTGGGGAAAGGACCAATCCCCAGTTTCCTCTCCCTTGTGTACCTTATCCAATCATGCAATCTTCTGACCCTTTCCAGGCTGCTGCTTGTACCTTAACCCCATTATGGCTGACTGAGACCTGTAACATATCTCAGTTAGCTTCTCCTGACATATCACTTGTTGGTTCCAGGCAGTGTAGTTGTAGCCAAGTCAGATACCCAGCAGGTTGTAGGTCTTTACAATATTTCAGGTTACCACTGTAAGCTCCCAAAGAGGAGAAATGGGATGAAGACAAACTAATGGAAGAAATCAAATATTTAAATAACACATCTAACAGACTTAAGGCCTCTTACATGGCATCATGGGAAAGAGTCAATCATGGGGCATAATAAGAATCTAATAGCCAAAGAAGGCCAAATGTAAACACTGTCATCCTTAAAAAAAAGTTCAGAAGAAGCTATACAAATAGCAATGAAGGAAGACAAATATGCACACTCAGAACACACACCAGAGTCTTCTTGCAGAAGCACACAGCAAGAATTTGATTTAAGCTTGGGGAATTTGGAATTCAGACACAGCTGAATTCCACTCGAAAGCCTTACTTATATGAACTTTCCTGTTCCTTTATTGCCAGGTAAAAGGGTAACAATACACAATATTGCATCAGTGCCATTCAACTTAAAGCACAGGGGAAGCTGTTAAAGTAAACAGTGATCAAGACAGACTATTGTTGGAGGAAATAAACCAGGATTTTGAATTCCAGAGAACCCTTTACTTTTAAAAAGTATTTTGTCAGTTTGAAGTACTTGTCATTTCTGGAGGCTAAGATGACATTTGATAGTCAAAATTCTATATATTCCTGGTGGGTTTAAGATTTTGTTTTAGTATGATTACAACTATAGAGAACACTATACATAACCTTATGAATGATCATATTCAAACTAGCTTCTCTAGGCACAGGTTTTTTACTGCCAAGAAAGTGACATTTTGAATGTGTTATGGGCAAGCATGACGTCTAATGTTGTCTGGCAACATTTATAATACGTAAAAACAAAAAACTTCGCTCAAAAAACAGTTAAGGCTGCAAACCACTTATTTATCTATCACATTGTTCTTAAAATCTAAGCACTAAAAGAGGAAATGATGACTTATAATGTTTTAAACTAAGTTTTCTCATTTGGGAATTTGCCAGATTTCGGTTTCCTGTTTCTTACATTTTTCATTTATTCTTTTGTGTAGGTAAATTAAGATTCAGTTTTAAATGTTAATAAACAGAATCGACTCCAGAGTATTAAACTGAAGGAATGAGTGATGAGTTGGCCAGGTTCGTAATAGTACCTGTTAACACCGCATCAGTGTCAGTTTCCACTGATAAGATGTGTATGTTTATCATTCAGATTTTGATGAGGCAGTAAAGATTTGCAGAATCAAAACCTAAGATGGGAGCCCTTGTTGAAAGAGACATTAACTTCATTCACTGAAGATACTGAAACAAAAACAGGTATTTCCTAAAATGATTTTAAAAATTCACATATATAGAGAACTATATTATTTTATTAGGGCCCAATTCTGCCACCCCTCACTTATATTGAACAATACTTTACAAATAGTCAACATGAGTCAGAGTTGCAAAATTTCACCATTAGTAAATACATATTTAAACACCAGGTCTTTATCATGCAAACATTTATTTAAATAATTTCAGTGGAACTCAGGTCTTGTCTACACAGCAAATTACTGTGTGGCAAGCCAGGGTGTAAATCTTCAGCGCTTCAGCTTGTTGCGCAGTAACATCCCATATGGATACTGCTACAGTGCAGTGAAAGTCCTAGAATGTGGCTTGGCATACTACTAAATGTAATCATGCGGTTTAATTACTTCTACTGGGCCAAAATTTCACCCTGTGGGTGTCTGCATTTTAATTTTCTTTTAAAAAAATATGACTTTTGCATTTTTGTTATGATAAAGCAACAAGTATTTTGACATTTTACCACGACAAACTATCATCCTAAATTATATTCAATCATTGCAGTTTTCACTAAATAACAGGTGTGGATGAGCCCCTGTTCCATGGCAGATGCACAATATTTGCCAAGTCCTCACTCTGTATCCCACACTGCTTTGCTGGCTACCTGTGTGTTTACCTGTGTATCCTCTACTGCTCCAGAGTCATCCTGACTCGATGTCACCTTGCCATTTAAATGCTGGTGTGAAATGAGTATCTTTCCTTTGTGATTATGGTTTGTGAGGAGTTTGGATACCAGTTCATAATCCTAGTTGACTGGTCATGCCTCATGCATCATTATGTTCTTGTGTTGAAGTCATTGATTTGAATTTCCCCCGTCAGTTAATTCCAGTTACAACAAGACCAGAAATTCTAATCTATACAAGGCCTAATCTCTCATTGGGTGTGCAAGAAAGTTTAGTAGAATTTATTTTCCAATGTATAGGTGTATGTGGACTGCAATTTGTGAGATTATGTACAGAATAAATCTTATTGTCTAAAGAGATAACAAGGGGATTGAAGGATAGCCATGAAAGCCATGTTCACTGTCTGTCTTGTTTCATGGGGGCTGTCAGTGGGTTGTGCCTTCTTCTCCACTGTCTCATCACTTTATGAAGGGGGAAGTTTGGAGTTTATAAGCCATATGAAAGAAGTGAGTATTAAAGCAGTGATGTGAAGGAATGTATCAATGGAGAGAGAGAAGGGGGTTCCAGGAGCAGGGTGTATGTGGTAGGAGGAAATGAAAGGGGACGCTTACACCTGATTGGGTGTAGTAAGGGAGTGTGAGGTGTGTGTGTGTGTGGGCAGGGGGGAAATGAAATGCATTGAGAAGTCAGCTGAATGAAGAAGAGTTGAGCCATATTTAAGAATCCACACACAGTGTTTTACGCATTTCATTTGCTACTGTACATCCAGCTGCACTGTGATGACATAGCAGTGAGGGATTTATTTCTGCTGTTGTTTAAGGGATCATTCATACCTCATTGTACTCAAAATTTGTCTCCAACTCAACATACCGTCATGTATCTGTCAGTCACTAACCAACAACATTTTTATCAATTTTTCAATCATTCTTCATGTTTGTGAGCGTTTTCCAAATTACACCAAAGTTTTTTCTTTCCAGCTTGCGCTCATGGGCTACTACTTTGTAGCCAAGTTCAGTGTATTTAATATCTGCTTTCAAGTGTTTGCTACATTTCTAATGTCACTTTTTAGTTAATATTTATCCAGCTTCTTCATTTAGATACGATATAATTATAATGAAGAAGCATCCTTTTGTCACTAATTGCATATGATACTCAGACACTAGAGCAAAGAGCTGCATGAATGGCCCTTTCTTTAAAAGCTGTGTTTTGGACATTTGTTTCAGTCTGCATTACTACTAATGGTCATATTCTTTCTTCATTCCATGCACAGAATTCCCATTAATGTCAACAGCAGTAATCACACATGGAACGAGTGGAGAATATACCCCCTAAACTTGTTAATATGTGAATGACCATCTAATTATTATGGTTTTACTTAATCTTTGTACTGGATGTGCTAAACATCGTTTTCTATCTGCCTTGAGGCAAAAGTATAATTTGCTAGTTTTCTCATTAGAATTGAATGGGGCAAATGCAGTGTTGCTATTATGATAATTTCAGTTGCTGAGCACAGACAGTTCATTGAGACCTATACAGAACAAAATAGTGATACTAGCCGTACCCGCAAGTAGCTTTAAATCTATAGGGGCTTGATCCTGCAAACTGAAATTAATGGAACTGTCATGAAGGTTTCCAAGATTCTAAGGCCAGAAGAGATCATTGTTTCACCTCCAGCATAATACAGGCCATAAAACAGGAATTATTTCAGGGAAGTTCTAACCAGAAAAAAATCCACTCTTGATTTAAACATTGTCAGATTTGTTGGTGATTTAACTTACCTCTGCTCTGTTGTCAATATCAAGGGTGGCATCTAGAAAAGAACTTAAAGCCCACCCTGCAAAAGCGTCATTAGTTAAGGGACACCTCATGAAGAACATCTTTTGCAAACTGAACATCCTAATAAAGCAGAGAGGTGAAGCTGAGGAGATATAATGATTTGGTGGTCAGTATTCTATGGGACTGAAACATTGCCTGTACTTGTCAAGACTGAAAAGAAGTTGGACACCTTTCAGATGGAACATCTCCAAATGATGGAAATCATCAAATGTTATGAATTCACGTCAAATGAAGAGATCCGTTTTCTAACTAAACAGGCCCTGCTCCCTCAAATGGTTGCCCAACACCTCTAAGTTGGTATGGTCATCTGCTCTGAATGCCTACCAGCTGCCCTCTGAGAATTATCTTTGACTTTGACCCAATGCAAGCAGGATGGAAAAGACTTCTATCTCCCTGGGAGACCTAAAACACAATAGCTGGATGGCATCAATAGACTCGTATTCCACACAGCCATCCAACCCTATAATTTGCCAGATTTGGCTCAGGACAAAACATTAGGGAGGCATATAATGCATTAAGTAGCCACTACAGCATGAGAACTAGCCTAACTTTGCCAGATTTGTAGGATTGAGTCATAATCTGAACAAAACAATGCACACAGATAATGCACTGTCTGCTAAAAGAGTGGAATAGAGGTTTTCTTTTAGAGGGTTTTGAAAGTTTCTGGTCACCCCATCTCAAATACATATATTAGACCTGGAAAAAAGTACACAGAAAGGCAACCAAAATCATTAGGCGTATGGAATAGTTTCCATATGAGGAGAGCTTAGAAAGACTGTTCAGTTTGGAAAAGAGGCGATTACTGTGGGGGATCTGATAGAGGTCTATAACAGGGGTCGGCAACGTTCGGCACGCGGCTCGCCAGAGTAAGCACTCTGGCGGGCCGGGCCAGTTTTATTTACCTGCTGACACAGCAGGTTCGGCCGATCATGGCCCCCACTGGCCGTGGTTCGCCGTCCTGGGCCAATGGGGATGGCGAGAAGCCACGGCCAGCACATCGCTCGCCCCCGCCGCTTCTTGCCGCCCCCATTGGCCCGGGACGGCGAACTGCGGCCAGTGGGGGCCGCGATCGGCTGAACCTGCTGCGTCAGCAGGTAAATAAAACTGGCCTGGCCCGCCAGGGTGCTTACCCTGGCGAACCGCGTGCCGAACGTTGCCAACCCCTGGTCTATAAAATCATGAATGATATGGAAAAAATTGAATAAGGAAGTGTTATTTGCCTCTTCACATAATACAGGAATTAGGGGCTACCCAGTGAAATCAATAGGGCAGCAGGTTTAAAACAAAAGTAAGTACTTCTTCACACAACACACATTCAATCTGTGCAACTCACTGCCGTGGGGTATTATGAAGGCCAAAAGTATAACTGGGTTCCAAAACTAATTAAATAATTTTTGGACTATTATCCAAGATGGTCAGGAATGTTACCCCATGCACTAGGGTGTCCATAAACCTCCAACTGCCAGAAGCTGGGACTGGATGATATGGGATGGGTGCCTGGAGGAGAGTGCTTCAGTGGCTGGTAGTGTTAGGGAGCTAACACCCAGTTATCACAAGCACACTGGAGGCAGGAGGTATCCCACGAACCATCACAAGGTATTTGCATGGCCCCAGTATAGCAGTATCTGCATGCCTCATAATTTTGTGTATTTATCTTCACAACATTCCTGTGAGATGGGGACGTACTACTATCCCCATTTTACAGATGGGGAACTGAGGCACAGACAGACCAAGTGACTTGCCCAAGGTCAGACAGGAAGTCTATGGGAGAGCAGGGAATCTAATGCAGATCTTCTGAGATCCAAGATAACATCCTACCCCCTGGATCATCCTTCCTTTTTTTGCACTTGATCTTTTAGACCAGGGATCGGCAACCTTTGGCACGCGGTCTGTCAGGGAAATCTGCTGGTGGGCTGGGCTGGGTTGTTTACCTGCAGCATCCGCAGGTTCGGCCGATCGCAGCTCCCACTGGCCGCGGTTCGCTGTTCCAGGCCAAAGGGGGCTGCAGGAAGCAGCATGGCCCGAGGGATGTGCTAGCCGCTGCTTCCTGCAGCCCCCATTGGCATGGATGGTGAACCGCGGCCAGTGGGACCTGCGATCGGCCAAACCCACAGAGGTGCAAGTAAACAAACTGTCTCGTCCTGCCAGGGGCTTTCCCTGATGGGCTGTGTGCCAAAGGTTGCCAATCCCTGTATTAGACAGAGAATGGGAATAGGGGCTAGAGTTTTAGTTCCAACATTGCTACTTACTTGGTGCAACTTGTACAAGTCATTTGAAACTCACATACAGAGGTTCCAGTCTGTAAAATGGGGATAATAATACATATATCATTGTTGGTTTTAGTTAATATCTGTCAAACACTTCAGTAATAAAAGTGCTACAGTAATAGGTCTTTTCATATAATTTGTGAAAGAGTAACACATGGTAATGAGAAAATGTTATACCTGTATGGCTAATTTACACATCAAGTTATTTTCAGTAATAGGATTTTAAAGCTTATGGTAGATTGATTCTAGTTTCAAACTAGTTCACACTTCTTCAACCCTGCACTGCCAGTCTACATCAATCTTTATTATGACTTTGTCAATTAGTTTCACAGCTATGAAAAATCTTGACATAGGATGTGTTGCCTTTTTATCTGAATAGTTTTGTAGCAAGAAAAAACAACAAATTTTAGAGCAAAGATACAGGTGAAAAGTGAAAAGAAAAGACCAGTTTCATTTCTTCCGATTATTAAAAGGTGTAAAATGATGAGCTTTTTAAAGTTTGATTGTACCATCAATTTTATCATCCATGTCAAGTGGGTGTGATACAAGAACTAGTTAGGAGTTTTGAAATATGTGTCAAACCACACTCCAAATCCACATAGGAATCTTACACTACCTCACTGTAGAGAAATCGCTGACATGGAAGCACAGTGTTCTTAAGATTTATGATTCTATTCCTGCTAGTTAGGAGAGTTCACTGAAGCTCTCACTAGAACGTGTGTAGCTATAATTAAGGGCTACTTTAACATTTCACTTTAAACACTTATTTTCAGGAGTTTGTATCTAAAACATAAAATCTGGCTTCAGGTTTGTACCTTGCACCAGGTTTTAAGGCAATAGCTGTGATGGCTAGGCAGCAGATAAGAGGCAGGTTGTTTGGAGAGAAGACTGTACAGGGTTCTGGAATTTTCTAGGCCTAAAGTCACTAGTATTTTTGGATACCTCCATTTTTGAGTGCCCAACTTCCACAAATCTGATTCAGAGAAGGTGGATACTCAGCACTTTCCAAAAGTCAGGACTCTTTAAGGTGCTTCACATGGGCACCCAAAATCACTAGGGCCCAGATCCTCAAAGGTATTTAGGTATTTCCTTTCAATGGGTGTTAGATTCCTAAATATCTCTGAGGATCTGGGCCTACGTTGCTTCTGCAAATTTAGACCCTAGTTCACACTGAGCATGCCTAGAAACTTAATACAGATATTAGCCACCATCTTGTGGATTGAACTGAGGACCTCTGATGCTGAATTCATGAAATTCTACAGCCTCAGAGAAATCATTGGGTTCTGGAGCTGAGCACAGCAGAACCACATCCCCAGTGGATCAGATGCAGAGGGGGACACATATGCACTGACCAGTGCAGGGGTCGGCAACGTAAGGGTAAGCACCCTGGGTAAGCACCCTGGCGGGCCGGGCCAGTTTTATTTACCTGCTGACGCGGCAGGTTCGGCCGATCGCGGCCCCCACTGGCCACGGTTCGCCGTCCCGGGCCAATGAGGGCGGTGAGAAGCGGCACGGGCGAGCGATGTGCTGGCCGCAGCTTCTCACCGCCCCCATTGGCCCGGGACGGCGAACCGTGGCCAGTGGGGGCCGCGATCGGCCGAACCTGCCGCGTCAGCAGGTAAATAAAACTGGCCCGGCCCGCCAGGATGCTTACCCTGGCGAGCCGCGTGCCGAACATTGCCGACCCCTGGACCAGTGGGTTGTATTTGCATTCTTATTTGCACACTTGTAACACGCTATGTATCCTTCACCACTTGTCAATAAATGCAATGTAAAAAAGTCATTTTCATAGACATGTTTCATAGTTAAAAGCCAAGCATGTCCACATTTTTGGAGAACAGCAAACAATGAATCAGAGCTTTTTGAAGGTGCAGTGACTACAGCGCAAACTGCTTCAAATTGGTAAATATGACTGAACATTCATGGCAAAGATGTATTGCTTGACCTGGATACCAGAACACATGCGAGGTTGTAATTAAGGAAACTGCATGGAAACCTATGGCAAAAACAGTTTTATAATAAGGACATAACACAATCCAAGAGCAAGAAACTTGTCTTAAAAACTAGTATCATATACTAACTTTCCCAATAGAGAACGCAGATGTATCACCTGTGCTATTTAACACACACACACACACACACACACACACACACACACAACTGCCCGCTTCAGCCAGTAAGCTCATGTACCCTCATGACATCTGCTTAGCAGTAACCAGAAGGAACTGTGGTCTTGCTTGTCATCTGACCTTGACACCTTGACCAAATACTTTACAGAGTAGTGACTTAAACTAAATGCACTGATGACAGTCATCTTATTTCCATATTGCCAACCAGTTAGCTCATCGACAGCTGTAGATCCTTCTAAACAATGAGCCAGTTGTTCTTGAACCATACTGTACTTCTTTGGGGATAAAGCTTGACCACTCTTTGTCCTTTCAAC
Source organism: Trachemys scripta elegans (assembly GCF_013100865.1). Taxonomy (NCBI): domain Eukaryota; kingdom Metazoa; phylum Chordata; order Testudines; family Emydidae; genus Trachemys; species Trachemys scripta. The sequence continues at coordinate 43,467,673 of NC_048308.1, forward strand.
ACCACATTGAGAAGTCATGTTAAAATCCAGTAAAGAGTTGTCCTCCTCTGCAGGCTTGCCAGCAACTCATGGGGCACTAGCACTGCAACCTTCTGGACATCTACCAATGTCCTAATTATTGCATCTGCCAAACACAGTATGGCAGCAATGGGCTCCAGTCATCACTATGGCAATTTGGTCTCAGTGATCAACTCTGCCCTTCATATCATCACTGATGCTACAAAACAACTCCAGTCTCCAGAAGAAAGGATTCTTTACCCACTTGCCCTCAGCGCTGTCTAAAGCTCCCTCACCCAACTGTGCCTGACAACAGTCACAGTCCAGGTGACCTTATACATAGTTGATGTCCTTGTTTTTCCCAACAAGGTTAATAGCATTTTATTGCACCCAACTTCAGAACTGAACTGTGTTGTAACCAAAATACTCAAACTGTCATATAACTAACATATGAGTGGGGCCTATTTAGTCAATTTCCTTTGCTCTCCAACAGATGCCAAGAGCGCGCTCCCTCCGCAATGGAGCCCCCATACATCTGCAATTCTTAAGCAGCTCTTGGCTCATTTCACCAACAGATGATGACAGAGCTCTTTACTCTCTAAGGCCTCAGGCCTTACACGAGAACTCTCAGATAACCTCTCTGGGCTAGGCTGTCTGGAAGGAAAGTACCACATTGGATAGACATATCAGTAATTCCACTCGTCTATCCATCAAGAAAAATTCCCTTTATCCTAAAAACACTTTCAAATCTGGATTATTAACATATAGAAAATTGGCATTATCATTTAATATTTATATTTCAGTAGTTTCCAGAGGTCCCCATCAAGACTGGGTCTCCATTTTGCTAGTCACTATACAAAACACAAATGTAGCCACAGTCCATGCCCCCAAAAGTTTATCAAAGAAAAAATGGGATTGATTGTATGGGTAGAACAATCTACAGACTGTTTAAATTCTATGGTTGTAATTGAAAAAACGGATGAAGTAGGTATATGTATTTATCCACATGATTTAACTAAAGCCATAAAATGTGAACATTATCCAATAAAAATTGTTGAAGAAGTGGCAGCAAAGCTCTCAGAAGCAAAAATATTCTCAGCACTAGATGTAGGACATGCATTTTAGCATGTATAATTAGATGAGTCAAGCTCCAAGCTAGTGACTTTTAATATACCATTTAGAGGTTTTATAAGGTTATAAATTGAAGTGAATGCAATTGGATATACAATTTGAATGCCATTTGCTCTTCTGCTCTTGAGGTATTTCAAAGACCTTATATGTGGCGAGATAGGCAGCCTGGTGCAATGGATAGTGTTCACAATAGGGCATCAGGAAAAATGGGTTCTATACACTCCTTTGCCACTTATCTGACCATGCTGATCTGCTAGTCTGCTGTGCGACCTTGAGCAACTCACGCACCACCCTGTGTCCTAGATTCTCCATCTGAAAGCTAGGGATAATGATCCTTGCCTTACTTCAAAAGCACTATATAAAGCTAAGTGTGCCATCTTCTCTTCCCCATCCCTGTTTGTTTGCTTCACCCTCCATTGCATCTAGTGTTAAACTAAGATTGTCAACTTTTTGGGGTGGGGACTATCTTTCTGTACAGTTCCTAGTATGACAGGGCCATGACCTGGTTGCAAACTAAGCGCTATCCTAATGTCAATATTTCTTGTTACATGGCACTGCTCTTTGAAGGGTTCAAAACTGATGCAGTTATAATGCTTGATGTTTACATTTGGGTTAGGGACCCTGTACACAGTGAAGGACATTCCAGGTTTTGCAGAGAGCTGAAGATGTCTAGCGTGAGACTAACAGAGTGTCTATATTAGATATAAGCAGAACAAAATAGGTTGAGTACAGAGTCAAATAAGACAGGAAACAGATTAAATGCACCTCTACAATGTGTAGCAAATCGACAGCGATTTATGGAGATAGATTTGGGATGAATTTTGCCAAAAAGCTTATCAACAGCCAATAAGCCCTTAGGGTAATTGACAGAAAAGAACATTCCCTGGCATTGGGAAGAGCAGTTTTTAAGCAGGTAAAACACAGGGGTCACCAACCAACTAGTTTTAAAATTTTAGGATTTAGCTAGTCAGTTGTATTACACACAGATATATTTTCCAAAGGAATGTGCACTTCCTTACTGTTATTCAGGAAAAGCTGCTAACTGCATTTGCTTTAAGCTTCCTAAAGAAAAAGGCAGAAATAAACTACACCAGATTGAAAAGGAGAAGCTAGTACTTAGAGCTGGGTGAGAAACACAATTTTAAGATTTCAAAGAGTGCCCTGTTTTGCTTTGGGATGAACCTGAAAGTTGTCAATATTTTTCATGACAAACAGAGAGTGCCACCCACTACCGAATAACCAGTAGCCCAGGCACTTACCTGGGATGTAGGAGACATTGCAGCACCAGGTTCAAGTCCCTTATCTGCCTGATTCAAAGCAGGTAATCATACCCGAGTCTCCCATGTCCCAGGTGGGTGCCATAACCATTGGGCTATAGAGTCAGCGCTGCTCCTTCTGGCACAATGAATATTAAATTATTGATATGAAGAGGAACAGCTCCAACAGAAGCATGCACTCTCTTCTCTCTCTCACTGCAGAAATTCCACCCCGGACACGAGAAGCCTTCCAGAAAAAGTTTAACCAGAACTGCCCCTTTTGTGGGATAAGTTTCAGGTTTGACAAACCAGCACTTGACAAAAATGTTTTAACTGAAAATTCCTGACCATTCTACTAGTAATTGTATTTGGTTGTTTTAAGTTCACTAACATACATAAAGGAGAGAAAAGAGGCATAGAAAATTTACATACAATGCTAAAAAGCTATTAAAGATTTTAGGCCAGTTTCTTCAGTCCTTCATCTGGCAAACGTCCTTCTGATTTCATTAGCAGTCTTGCTAGATTAAGAACGACAGAATATGGCCTTTTTTCTTTAGCACTACTGGAATGGTTTTATAGTCCAAGGGCAGCCCTCATGGTGGTGTCATCACTCACTATCCTGCAGCACTCTTTTGTGGTGGTGTCATCCATCTCTTAGTGAGATACTCGGTCTTCTAGCCAGGTTCCCCTAGAGTCCCACATTTTCCAGGGCATCAGTGTCCTAAATAACATCCTTGTGAAAAGGTATACTAACTCTTTCAAGGCCCGGACAGCCTGGGTGCATAATCAAGAGGCCCCAGCTCCACTGAAAGGCTGGGCTATTTGGACAGGAAGCTGAGCAAGAGAAAGGGAAGTAAAAGCCATGAAGGCTACAGTAGGTGTTGGCAGTTTTTCTGCTCAAGCTCTAGGAGACCAGCCTAACCACAGGCTTTGCCTTGTGGACTTCAAGTTGAGACCTCTGAACCTGGGCCCTGAGGTGAGAACCTTATGAACTTTTTATTGTGATTGCTCCTTCCTTGAAACCTTATTAAAAGGGGACATCCCTTGCAGAGAAGAAAATAGATTGGCACTGCCTAAAAATGACCATAAGTGTGACACTCAGAATTAGCAGAATTTCAAACTGAAACACAAACACCTGCTTTGGCAGCCAGGAACATGAACTGTTTAAATGGATGGCTGAAAGAAAGAGTACATCTGGTTGCCAATCTGAGACCACATTGGTAGTTTAGGGTTTAAATTAGCAAAAGAAAAACATTTTGCTATTGTTTTACTTCTAACACTATCTTTGAAAAATGAAGGCAATTATATAATTTGCCTGAATCTGTTCCACAGCCCAGGCGATAGCTGTGTAGCTCGCATAGGCTTCAGTGGGCATCAATCAGTGAAATCCTCACATACAGCATTTAAAAGTGTATCTTATGAGTCTGACCAAACTACAAAAGCAAATAAATTCAGATTCCAAGCAGGAAATCCATTCTTATTTTATCTGGTTGTATTTAGATATCAGTCTTTACATAGCAGCTGATTTTATGAAACTTGTATTCAATATCTGGGCACAGCAGAGTACAATCTCCAAAGGTTTAATTCTCCTAAGTTATTAATTAGTCTGGAAGTCTAGACAATGTCAGTATTTCAAGAGTTAAGGGCTCCCTCACTGCCAGTCCTCCACTATACCTACTGTGCTGGTGTTAGCCATTACTACTCCATTGAAAGCAGTGAAGTTGTTATGTCCAGCAGCATAACAGGTGCCTTCACTCTGGAATATTTGCGAGTCATAAACAGGTTAACTCAAAACTGAAGGTTTTAAGTGAGATTGTAAGGTTATTTGAACCCAACTGTCTGGGATTTACTAAGACAATGACTGGTGTAAAAGACCCCTACATTACTAGGTTCAAGATGTTACATAGCGATCTGCATACATTGCTATGCAAAGCAGAATAAAAATCCTGATTTAAAAATTAGATTTAGAACATGATTTCTTAATGATTGCAACAGTGCCATGCACTTTAAACACCCCATCACATGATACCTGAGGAGACACAAAGCTGCAAATATAGTTATTTTTCAAAAATATCCACTTTGATTGCTCAAACGATGTTTTGTGTTTACCAAGAGAAATACAGTATTTTAAAATACATATCTTCCTCAATTTTCTCTTGCACCAAGCAATGCAGGGACACATACAAGTTACTCTGAACTCAATAAATGATCAACCCTTCTTTTGATTGCATTCACAAGGAGTTTCTCTGACATCAGGTGCGCGTTAGACATCTCAGAAAAACTTTCCTGGCTTACAGTGGAGCTATTGCAGGCAATAGATTTCCTTCCAGAAGACAAAGAATTAGGCTGTTGAGATGAGAGAAGAGGGAGACAGGCAGTATTTTCTCCCTCCTTGTTTTTAGCAAAGGATTAGCCTAGCAGCACAAGTGTGATCTGACAAGTGCAGTTGAACAACAAATGTAGAGGTACAGAAAATGCCACTTGCTTGGTGATTTTGCTGATAACATAGCACATTTCTATCAATAGTAGAAAACAGATGCCAAGTAAAAATCAAGCTGCTGTCATACAGAAATCTTACAGAAAAGAGACAAATGGAGTCAGCCTCCGAGCCTAATGGTAATTGTTTGTGTTGTCATGTTGGAGACTCAAGTGTAATTCCTGTGCTTGCACAGGGGCCAGGGAGGGTATTAGTCTTGTTTTGCATCAACCATTCCTTCTACTCAAAACAGTGGGTGGAGAGAAAATCTCTCACTTGCTCTGATGGAGATACTGCAGCAGAAGATGAACTGAAAGGTTCTCAAGAGACTTCATCAGTTTGTCTTCAGGTCCTGGCTGAAGCTAGCAGTGAGGCAAAATAAAAAGAAAGAAAAATATGAAGGGGGAAAAATTAATTGAGTTATTTGAATTGCAAATAGGGCTTGATTTCAGTTCAGTTGTCATCTCCCCATGTGTAAGGAGACTTAAATATAACAAATGCACGTATTTCAAAGCAAAATAGTTGAAAACTCTACATCTCTATCAAATCTGACTTGGCTGGTGCAGTGACATGAGTTATTCGATGTCTATATGATGTTTTGGAGTGGACAATAGGTATCTGGCAGCACAGGTTTGCCATCGTGGAGTTTGTTGCATCCTGGGATGCTTCTGGATATCCAGAAGGTAGCAGCTACAGGCAAGGGCATAGAGATAGGGCTCCTGGCAAGCCTTTTCCAAGACCTTGAATCTGCTAATGTCATTGGTCTTCCAGAATTCTTATTTGTTAGCCTTTGAGTAAAGCCTATATAATTTTTCATAGACATTTGAGGTGAAGGTGGTTGAGGGTATGGTGCAATTTTGGTATGGATTTCTGGCTTGGGAATGGGGGACCAGTTTCTGCTGTTATCCCTGGACAGCCCATTAAGCATTTGTAGTGTTTAGACTCTTTAGTGAACTCTTTTAAGTAATGTGAAGTGCCTATAGCCTGGCATAGGTTCTGGGGGACTTAAACCAAAATAAACTAAGCAATGCAAATACAAGTGCTGGCAGACATATTTGATATATAGTTTTAAGGCCAGAATCTGCAATCAAATGCTTCTCTCTCTCTCATCACTAAGGCTTGCAAGATTGGACCCTTAGTTTGCTTGGGGTAGCATCAGGCCTTTATCACTGCACTGCTACATATGTCCAATGAAACTACACACAACATAATCAACAGCATACAGTGTGCAATAACAGGCCCATCTTGGAAGATTATGGTTTTATACACTGCAAACAAGGGTTGAGGAAGCAACGTGTGTACAAGTTTAAAATTGTTAGATATACAGTTAAATGTAATGCACGTATCTACCTATTATGTTTTAGGTGTCAGTGACGTACCATCACCTGTTTCAGGATAAACATGAAACTCTGAACTAAGGTCTTGACAGATAAAATACCTTTAGTTCAGTGACCCCACAATATTACTGGATTCTGTGGGTTAATAATGAATATATACTAAAGCTCATGCCAACTGCAGAATTTGAGTTCTAATCAGATATCAGCACATCCTTAGGAGCAATACATATCTGATAAGGAAAGACACTTACTATTTGCAGTGCTGCTAGATATGACAAATATACAGAAAGGCAGAAAAAGTGACAGCGATGTAATACCATATCTGTTTGCAGAGAAAAAATGATTACTTCATTTTTAGTTCATGGACTCCTGTATTCACAGCATGACTATACAGAATCTTAAAACAAACTAGAGTTAAAGAAATCCAATTTGTACTAATTTATCTGTCTTAGCGATAAAAGGATATCAGAAATAATGTAATCTGCAGAATTATTTGGAATTTCAACTCTTAGTATGAGTTTGTACAGTCCCTACTACAATGCGGATCCAATCTCAGCTGGGATTGCTAGGTGCTACCATAAATAAAACATGGCTTCCATTGACCTAACATGGTGTCTACACTGTGCTATGTCAGTGGGAGACGTTCTTCTGCCAACTTAGCTTCCACCTCTTGGGGAGGTGGTGTACTGAAGTTGACAGATGAGCGCTCTGACATCAACTTATCGTGTCTTCACCAGACCCACTAAATTGACACTGCTGCATCAATCGCAGCAATACTGATTTAGCGTGGCAGTGTAGACAAGCCCTTAGACACTATTATAATATAAGGAATCCATAACAATGAAAATCTCAGCATGACCACCAATAAATTGTACTGTACACAACACTGGTTATGGCTGCTTACTTTGTAAATGTATACTTTGATTTTATTTTAATATACTTATTATTGGTCAGCATTATTAGTATTTAAGGGCATACAGGTTTTTCTTAACACCTCCACTCATATAAATTGAAGTCTTGATGTCTACAAATAACCTAATGGTCTTAATGAGTTACTGGCATGCTGTGCGGTGTCTGTCTTGCTCAGTTTATCAGGTTTTATTTAATCAAATTTTTAAGACACTTAAAGATGGTTACCATTTTTTTTTAAATATGTATTATGATGTTTAGGTGCATTATGTCAAAAACAAATTTGACCGAGGAAGTTTGGTGGAGGCAGCTCGATATCCATCCATTTAAAAAGAGATTATTTAGAACACAATGTATATCAATATTGAACCAGAAAACTGGCATAAAAGTCAGACCCTTAACCATTGTTTAAATAATAATTGGAGGTAATAGAGAGACTAACCTAGACCAGATCAATACTATTCTACAAAGAAAAATATTCAATGACTGAAGAACAAATATAACTAGGAAATATAATCAAGTCAAGGGTATGGCATCTCTCTATTTAAACATTAAGAGTATCACTTCAAAAACTAAGCATTAAAGAGGTTGGATAATAAATGATTGACCTGAGCTATTGTAGCCAATACTGCAGAAAGGAAATAGCTTATCTGATCTAATTAGTGTTCCTGTACATACCTCTAAAATACAAGACACAAACTGTTCAATTACCATCAAGCACTAGACCAATTATCCTCGGAAAACAAATGTAAAGTATATGGCTTTTAGAAGTGACATGAAATTGCACATGCAGGGGTATGCTTTCACTACAGAGTTAACTCGGGCTCTTATCTGAGTTTTATCCCAAACCTCCCCTTCCCTCCCCTGCTGTCCACACACAAAACCCTTAGACCCAAGTTTATATATACTTTCAACCTGGGTTTGTTCATCCTGCAGGGGGAATAGGTTAGAGTCCAGATCCTACTTTAACATGGTCTCTAACTTGTGCATTTTGCAATGTAAAAGCAGGCTGAAACCTGGGTTACAGAACTCTGGTTCTGATAGTCCTCGAGTACCATTCCACAATTCCCTATGGGCTCTTTTTTCCTGTCCTTCTACCTACTCACTTACTCTGCACCAGAAGTCATATATCAGTTTTATATATATATAGTTGACGTTTAAATCCCACACACTATGTGACCCCCTTCATTTCTACAAAGCACTTGAACAGAAATACCATCTAGGAGATCCTCATCCCAGCACATTGCTAGCTGGCCAAAGGTTCACAACAAGGTTCTGGAGAGATGTACCTAAAATCACCTGTACAATAACATCTCCAAGGGACTAGCAAAGGAGGGGATTAAGATAGCAATTGAGTTCAGGGAGAGGAAAAAAACGTGAAGATTGCGACCTCAAGACAAGAGACGCCAATGGCAAGCCTAGAAAAACCCATCATCAACCTGCCCCTACTACAAAGATATTAAGTGGGTGCTCGGCCCTGCTCATAGCTTGGTATTGTTCTGGATGGGCTCTTGAAGACCAAATTGAGTTATTCTTGAAATGGGGCAGAGGAACTGCAGAGCTGGAACAGACCCTGCCAACAGAGAGACCAGAGCAGCTGGAACAGAACCCAGCACTGGAGAAGACCAAACAGGCAGGGGGACTGGAGGACATCCTCTGCTTGGAGCTGACTGACCTGTTAGGGGAAGGGGCTGGAGAATGAAATCGAAAGGAAGTGATATCAGAGCCACAACTGATTGATAGGAGGAAATTAAATGCAAGTGGGAGGAGTTTGCCAGGTTATTATGACCAATGCAACTATCGTTATGGAGGATATTACATGCTGTGGGGAAGCCTTTGCTTCACTGGAGGGCAAAAGCCATGTCATTTCCTTAGTCCCCCTTTTTCCCCTCCCCCCCACCTGGACATGTGTGATCCAAGATGGATTCCAAAGAGAAAAAACATCAAACATTCAACTACTGATTTATTCTAGCATGCACTGTTGCATGCATTCAAAGCTGGGATTACAAGCTCAGCAATGACTGCAGATATGCATAAGCATATCTAGAACGACACACACACTGAACTTTCTTACACTGGTACTAGCATTAAAGTATTGCCAGAGGAAGCCCCACTAGATTATAAATCTCACTGTATGACTTGTGGATGTATTAAGTGCAGAGTACTTTAAAATACCTCTCAGTACTGCTAGTACTTGGTATCCTGTCTGGCGGGTTGAAAATCACATCTATTGCAAGCAACCTTCTGCATCCTACTTCAGCATCCTGTTTGTGAGCTTGCCCAAATTTTCATCCATTCTTTGCAGATTATGCTCAAGAACTGTTCATACAGGAGAAACTGATGATGGTCTACACAATTTCCCCCCTACCTACCAGCTTATTAGCTGTTTCCATTCATCAATTTGCTGAACAGTCACCAGATGATGAACTGTCTCTGCCATAGATGGATGGTCTGGAAAAATGGTTCCCTCTTCCTGTTTAGAATCTCCAACAAATAAACATCTTTTAATGTCACCACTGCCTGAAATAATGTTAATACCATCACTGGACGGGGTCCCTAGTCTGTGCCCACTACTCCTCCCCCATCCAATTTTTTTGAATTTTTAAAAATAAAATATGGAGTATTTACCATTGTCTTGGTGAACTGGTGACCTGGGATGCAGCTGCTTCTGAGCAGGCAAATGCAGAGAGATGGATTAAAGGCAAACCAAGAAGACAGAAGGTGCAATTTGTGGCCTTGTTGTGACAAAAAGTTTGGACAAAAAGATATGCTCTTTCATTGCCTTTGCATGGCTATGACCTCTGCTGGACCAAGATCACCACCCAGGCCTCTTGAGGAGATGATCTTGAATTAAAAAGGTCAGGGACATGCAGAAGGTCTTTGGCCACAGGTCAGACCAGCACCTAGAAGTGCAAATGGAAATGCTGTAGCAGGACAGGGACAGAATGGTGTCTGAGTACTTTGAGCACAACAGGGTAATGAGAGAGCAGGACCAACAGTAACAAAGGGAACTGTTCAAGTAGCTGTTTAGCCTGATGGCCAGCCTCCAGCATGGATTGCCTTGGTCCAGCTATCAACAACTGGCTCCCCTCCATGCTACCATGTTGTGCAGCCAATGGACAGTTCCAGAATAGGGTGGGGAATGAGCCAACTACTGCATTTCTGGAACGGACGTGTGCATGGGCAGATGTACCTTGTTCACTCTACCCCAGTGCAACAAGAGTGAGGCAGGAAGTTTAAACTAAAGCTTTTATTAGACTTTCATAATATTAGTAATAGTAGTACCATAGCACCTAAAAGCCCTAGTCACGGACCAGGACCCCATTGTGTTAGGCGCTGTACAATCAGAACAAAAAGATGATCCCAACCTCAAAGAACTCACAATCTAAGTAACAAATAAATGGACATGTATAGTACAGGAAAATCACATTACTCTACATAATCACATTTCCCTGTGCAAAGCAAAGATGTGGACACACCGGGCATCCCTTACTTCCCTTACTCTCCTGGACAAGCTCTTGTTAGAGGCACACTTTCTGGTTGCCTGTATTGAGCCTGTAAAGCAGCACTGTCTTCAACCCTCTTCTGAAAAAAGCTCTCCCCCCTTATCCTTACATATGTTGTGCACTGTGCAGCACCCCCTAATAACACCAATGGCGTTGAGCACACTGGCATCCAAATGCATTTTTAGGCAGTGTAATCTTGCCTTCAGTCTGATAAATGCACATTCCACAACCATTCTACAACTGCTCAGTGTTTAATTAAACCTTCTTCTGCCAGGTGCTCTTAAATCAGGGTACATCTATAAGGTCCAGAGCAGTTGAGGATAGGCAGGTCCTCTAAATTAACAGTGGGCACAGACACCTGTTGATATCCATATTATTGGGAAGGAATGAAGTCCCTTCTTGTCCAAATAAACAAACCAGATCTCCAGAATGCCCTGCTATCATGCACGCTGCTGGTGCATCCCAGGATTAATGACTCTGCCTCTGTGGTTAATCATAATGAGTAGTATCCTCTCTGGTTGACATATTCACGTGCACCGTGTGTGAGGACAGACAATGGCACGTGAGTGCCATCAACAGCGCAGTTTGGCAATCCCACTCTGTCAAAACCAGCTATTATTTTGGGGACATTAGCAATGTTCACCACCTATCGGTAAGTCACAGCAATACTTACCTCACAGATCTCTACCACCACAGCAACACTTGACTTGCCATCACTAAACTGGTTAGCTATGGACCTGTAGCAGCCTGGGATAGCCATGTTCCAGATGGCAATAGCAATCCACTTCTGGACTGGTCTGGCCTCCCTCTACATGTCCTGGTGCTGGAGAGTCAGGGCAAGCTCCTTACACACCTCCATGTAGGTTTGCTTCCTAAGGTGGAAGACCCACTGCTGGTCATCCAGGTCTGCATGATGATGTAGTGCCCCCACTCTGTGCCTGTGGTCCTGCTCCAGAAATACTGGTCAGCATATAGGGAGAATCCACAGCGATCAAAACCTCCATCAACTGTCTCCACTTCACCATGCCTCCATGATCTCTTCACCCAGGCACATTGCTGCCTTCTCAAAGTGACTAACCACTGTTAAAATGCCCTCCACTACATCTCATGCCCTCTTCCTCTGGTTGCAGAAATGGGTGTTGCGTTAACAGTCCCAGCCGCTGGAACAAGTCACAGTCCTGAGCTAGAGCCATGCCTTAGGACCAGCTGGAACAAAGGCTAGACAGATGTTAGGAGCATGCAGAGCTGCAAGTGCTCTAGTTGTTGCAGCCCAGTTATTGTTCCATAATAGCCATCTCCGAAGTGAAATTTCCATGTATAATATATTGTGAAATAGCAAATTACACTGAGTGCACAAACGCATTAAATACTTTTCTGATTATTTTCTATACTCCTAACGGCTCTAAGGCAAGAGTTATTTGTGATACTATCATTTTACTAATTACAGCAGCCACATAATTACTAAGATGGCTGTTGCCTCTGAATAGCCATAACTGGAAGAGATATGGTTGCACGTAAAAAAAAAAAATCCTAAACTGTTCAGAAGCGTGGGGAAGGAATTTGCTCTAAAATGGAAAGGCACTGTGGAAACATGCAAGGTCATGAATCCTATATGAGATACTGTAAACAAACCAGTAAGAAAACATATTGACTGTCCAAGTCCAAAAAGGAACACCCACCAGCTGAATTTATTTAGACATTCATCTGAAACCAATATCTGCAGAAATACTAAAGGAATCCAGTTTAATGGAAAAGAAATACAAAAAATAGACATGTAAGAGAGACATAATTGAATTTTCACAAAACAGAGCAGCCTAGACCAAATAGATGTCACGCAGATCTAAGTGGTATAATCAAGATCCTCACTGCAGTCACTGAGAGAACATCTCTCGAGAGGTGAATGGATCCACAGGAAAAGAATGTTTGTTTGTTTTGAATTTGCGTATTTTTTTCTTCTGTTTGAAGCCACAGAAGCATGTATGTATAACAACAAGGATTTCACCTGAAAGCTTATGGAAATCTAGCATAAACATAATTTTCAAATAAATGGGATCCTTAATATCACTTACTGTAGTACAACATTAATCTCTCTTGTAGCATTTACATGAAGAATTTGGCATATACAGCTATGTGCCACACATTAACAACTCCAACTAAACACTTTATCAACCTGATAAATTTGTTTTTGATAAACCTTTAATGTTTGCTGCCTCAAGCTTAGGAGTGTGTTCTAATAGTTAGACCAGGTGATTCATAGCCAGGGCTTCTGGGTTCTATTCCCAGCTCTGGCCCTGTTCGACTTCCCTTGGAAGACTTCACTGCTTGGATTTTTTTTTTCTGATATTCAGACTCTTTTCTTTTACAAAATATTGGACAAAAATGAGTATTATAACTGGAGCACCAGAGACAATTCCTTTCCTTCTGGAGTATTCACCCTTCAAGTATTTGGAAGAAAGCTTCTTTATTTGAAGCCTAATCCTGCATTCCTTGTGCACTCAGATCTCTTAATGAAGTCAGTGAGAGTTTTGGATGCATAATGAAGGCATGACTGGGCTCTTGGCCCTACCTGTTTAGCCAAGCAATTAAGGAGTCACAGAAGTTCAAAAGACACACAAGAAAGTGTCATAATCAGAAATGTAAGTGAACCACAGTACCTGTAAGAAACTAATTACAAGTTTAATAAATCCATGTACAGATTAATTAATTCTATTAGAACTCTGGAACCAGGAGAAACAGCTTTTCATTTAGTGAAAAAAATGCTTTTATGAGAATACCAAGTGAGTCAGACTGATACTCACATTTAGAAAATTACCTGGCAAAAATAGAAGTACAAATTATAACTTAAAAATAGCTGTTAAGGTTATTAAAGGAGAGGCTGAAAGAGAAGATCCTTGCAGGAATTAAGAACAAACATTGCCTTTCATTTTTAAAAACTATTTATTTAGAAAGTTTTAATAAGTTGACAAATCCTTGCCATGTAAATATCAAACAAAACAATCATTCCAACAGTTAGGTTTTTTGTTTAAAGAGACATTAGACACTAATACAGTCATTAGATCTTTCTATTTAACAGGGTGTTACCGTATTTCAGAGTGAGCCTCATTGTACCACCTATGTTGTTTCTAGTGATTTTATTTAATTGAGTGAAATCTCTATATACACAGACCAGGTATGTCTATCAAATGTAAATTTTTTAAAAAAATTGGACAGGTATTCTGCTTTTTTTGAATGTACTTTGAGTACTGAATAATAGGTAACCAAATATCTAAGTATCTGTCCTGTCTATTTTGCTTGGTACATAATTGGCGTGTTAATTTTTCCATAACTGCAACCTTCCATATTTTTTGGAGCACCTGAATGTTTTGCTACACATCAGTAACCACCTAGGATTTCATGATTGTTGCCATGCTGCACAATGGCCATTCAGAAATTCTGGGTGGTACTGGGGAACTAGTCAGAATCTCACTCTCTAAAATATTCTAGGCTCTTATCTCTTGACCTAAAGGAGATGTTAAGTCAAAACTGCATCAACTGTTAGGGCCTATGGCATACAGTTTTTCTTCAGATTATGTACAGTAGGTGGCAGTAGTATACATAAACACAAGCCAGTTCATTACAATATATTGAAAATGTGTCAGATCATAATCTACACAATCAGCCTAGAGTACCATATGTCATTTTATCACATATTACAAGTGCTGATATTATCCTTTGTAGTTGTCAATATTTTTATTTCAAAAATCAATATCTACACACACAGATAACATCATTCTATTATATTTATACAAAATTCCTTCAACTACAACATAGCTAAGCAAGTGATAGATACCAGTAACACTTTTTAGAGAAATCCACAGTCCTGTACTGGCAGAAGAAATGTCAAGATGACCTAACAGGACTTTCACATTTCTCAGCTGTTATAATTTAAACATATAAATTATATGTTTATATATATATTAAATTAATATAATTTAAAGCAATGTAGACCCTCTTCTTTGTGCATATTCAGGACCACTGTGTGTCTTTTCAAGGCTGGCCTGGTATTTTGTGATGTAGCAATTGAGTAGGATATATTTATCTAGCCCAAGCTAACATATCTCTGCAGAGTATATTTGGAAGGTGCTAAAACTGTTGGGATCAATAAGCTAATAAATTAATGAGCCTCATTTGTTTTAAAAGAGACTGCTAATGACATATTTAACCATTTCAACAATTCCATTATTATGGATTGTTAACCAGTCACTGATTTTTTTTCATCCCAACTATATTGTAAACAGGCCAATTTGCTGATTTGTGAGCCAGATGTATGTTACATAATTCCAACTTCAGCATAACAGCTAAAGAAACAATTACTATATTTTACTCTGAGTACTAGATTTCATCTTCATTTTTAACTGCCTGTCCCTATTATAGTTTTATAGTACCAGCTAAACAATGGCTCGTCACATATATAAAATTATTGCTTAATTTTAGACATCTAAAACAACAGAATAGAAAAGCCATAGACAACAGAATTCAGTCTAACTCTTTTTTGGTCATTATTTAATAATGGAACCACTAAGTTTAAACAAACTTCTACACCAAAGGGAATGATTTTTGTAAAGGGCCTCATCAACTCAGCCTCCAACGTTGGGCATAATTTTGCACGTACAATTGTAATTGAAGTTGAGGGTGGCACATGATGATATTTATATAACAAAATATAATACCTAATTGCACTAGCTGACTAGGCAGAGTAGTTACAGGTGTACATTCTATCAGTAATACAGGAGCTACAAAGCAGACCTATTACATTGCCTCAGGTATGGATCTTCCCCCAGAGATGTGCAGTTTTGAAGTTGTTTATTTGAAATCCCTTTCAAATGTGCAGTGCAGTGGATAAAGGTGCAAGCTGGTAATGAAATATGAAGTCACTCACTGTCTTGACTCTTGCCTAGGTTGTTAGTGGCCAAAAATTGACCATCTGATGAGAATTTGGTACCCTATTTCAAATGCCTGGTGAAGTGTCCCTATCACAAAAACCATCACTGCAACTGGCAGCACTGGCAGCTGAGACTACTAGCAAAGAAGCCAGTGAATGAATACTCAGGGAGACTCAAATAGTTGCCTTCACTTTGAGCAGGTTCTGCCAGCATAAGGATAAGATACATTGACTTGCACTGAAGCTGCCCTTGCTATAGCTATTCTATAGATAGAGATAGGACTATATTTTCCTGGATTATCATGGTGTTATTTCTGCATAGCTGATATTTAAGTGCTCCACATTTTGAGGTCTGGGTATTTTTGCCAGAAGCCTATTGTTTAAAGTTCCTCATGTTGCTTCATTTATATTTAGATCAAAAGATCTGCTCTTTTCTTCATCCAGACACTAGTGTGTCTCTATGAAAGACCTTTGCTTCCTGGTGTAGTAGGTATTAAAGAGGGGAGGAACAGTACTTTAACTCAGCAGGTGTGGAGGGCACTATACAGGGAGCAATGAATAAACAAAGAGTTAGAAGTCTTTTATCAGCCTAAAATACTCCCTGGGATTGTGTTTGATAAAATAATAATAATTATAGTGATGGCTGAGGCTTGCCATTGAAAACCTGCAATTTTAAACAGCTGTGGCTCCCAAACTATGACAGCTACCAGCATGTATATATATAAAAAGTAGTTTTATTTCCTAGACTCTGCGTTTCTCTGGGTCTTTATGGGTCAAATTCATCCTTGGTGTAATTGCATGGACTCCAAATGCCCCTTGTTTTTAAGTTCGGTCACTCGAAGGATATAAGGCTGCATGAATTTAGTATGTTTAGAAATGTATTAAAGGTTTGTTTTAGTATGTTTAGAAATGTATTAAAGGTTTGTTTAAAAATAAAAATCTATTAGTTAAAAAACAATTAAAGTGTAAAGTATCCGAATATGATATTTTGATCAGAGTTAGGGAGAAAGGTATGTAGTTGGTAAACACAAGTGATTGCCAAAAAGGCAAGGTGTTTGACAACTTTTGCATAGGAAAACTATTTACAGCATACCAAGTTTCAAACATGGTATAGAGTATATTACATAAGGGAGAAACCACAACTCATAGGCACACTGAGTCAAAGTGAGAACGAGGTAGGCATGACAGCAAGGGACAAAGTGATTGACAATGTAACAAAACCTAAAACACAAGGTTTGCATATCTGAAATGTGTGCTGAGATGCGGGCAGACAATTATATCCTGTCTATTACAGCCATCCATTTCTGGCTTTTTTACTTTACAGATCTAATGTAACATACAATTATACACAGTAAGTGGGTGTCAGGGATTAAAACTTGGCTTTCATTTCCTGGCTTTCATTTTGATGCTCCTGTTACTAGAGGCATTGGGAAAGTTTTCAAAAGCACCTAAGTGACTTAGTTGCCTAAGATCTGTTTTCTAAAGTGAATTAGGAACTGATGAGCATAAATCTCATTGAGAGTCAATGGTTCAATGCCTATGTCACTTTAGAAAATGGAACTCAGGCTCCTCACTCCTGAAACTTTTCCCCATTACCTCTAAAAGATACTAACAAGCCACTAGTACACTGCGACTGTGGGGTTTTATCTTCATATCTGTGCAACCAAAGAAATTATTTTAATTAGAGAGGTTATTTTACTTTGTGTTTGGCACTGGTGCAACCGCTGCTGGAATTCTGTGTCCAGTTCTGGTGTCCACAATTCAAGAAGAGTGCTGAGACACTTGAGAGGGTTCAGAGAAGAAGCACGAGAATGATTAAAGGATTAAAAACCATGCCTTATAGTGACAAACTCAAGGAGCTCAATCTATTTAGCTTAACAAAGAGAAGGTTAAAGGGTGACTTGATTACAGTGTGTAAGGATCCACACAGGGAACAAATATTTGATAATAGGCTCTTTAGTCTAACAGAGAAAGCTATAACACGATCCAATGGCTGGAAGTAGAAGCTAGACAAATTCAGACTGGAAATAAGATGCACATTTTTAACAGTGAGAGTAATTAATTCTAGAACCCAGGAGGTCCCATGAAAAGAGAGGGGTGGGCCTTAGTTCAGACTTCTCCAGTGTCTCAGAGAGTTTGCTCACTGGACATTGAGGGCCAGTAAATCTGCTGGTGTAAATGGGTGAAGTTTCTTTGACTTTCATGTGTCTCTCTGAAATGTGCTCACTGAGCTGCACACATCTGAGAGAAAACATGGGGGAGGAGCCAATGGGTGAAAGTCTTCAGCCAGGAAAAGAGGACTAGAGCTAGTTGGGAATGGGTTTTTTTTTTTTTTCCATTTAAAAATGCCAATTCCTCAAAACTGAAACTGTCTGTGAAACAGGGTTGGGTTCAGCGAATTTCATGACTCTTAAAAATGTTGAGAAAAAATGTTTACAATTGACCAAAAAACCCAAACATGTTAACACATTTGTGATTCTAAATGACTTTTCATTTCAAAAAGTAAGCTAATTAGACTGAAAAAAGTAAGGAAAAAAGGTCAAACTTGAAACAAAATGTTTTAATTGACCTAAAAAAACAACAGTTTTTTGGTTTGTATATATTTTCATCCCAATTGGGGGGACGGTGGGGGAAGAGGAGAAAGAGAATTTTCAACTCTCAAATACTTATGGGATGGGAAAACTGTTTTCCTCCCAGCTCTAAGTAGGGCAGCTCTGGCCTATGTGAGTGAACATGGTGGTGCCATTGCTTATAACAGGGCTTCCTTAGTTTTTACTTGGCTATTCATCATGGCCCATCATGTAAAAACAGTACAAGTTAGTGTAGAAATTTGTTATAAGCTAAGAACTGACCCACACCAACTTCAAGACCTTCTCAACCTACAGTGCTTGTCTCATCCACTTTCCCTTTGAGGCCCCATCTTTTCACGTCACCTTTTCACATATCTTGGACTTTTCCCTCCTTGCTGTGTAAAGCCAATTTAGACTGTAAGCTTGTCAGGGCAGGACCTGTCACTCTTTAATTGTCTGTAAATAGAGCTGATTGGGAATCTTTCACTGGAAATGATTTTCTGACTGAAAATGCAATTTCTGCAACATTGAAATTTTCCATGGAGAAAACCTCAATGTTTGTGATATATTTGACTTTTTTCATTGGGGAATATTGAATTGAGATGTTTAATGCGAACGTATATCAGAATATTGCATCTTGTTGAACGGACATGAAACATTTCATTTGAATCACTTCAATAAAACATTACACTATATTTCCCAATCAATGCATTAACTTATGGGAGTTAGAGTATAGGCTCTCATTCTTTCCTATGAGATGAACTCTCTGCAGGACTACATCTTACATAATACTACGCAGATTTCCTCTGACCAAGCTCTGTGTGGTGCATTGTGGAAGTCATGTGATTCTGCGTGCATCATGGGATGTTTAGTCCAGCCAGGAAGCCTGGACCATAGTGGAGAATGAAGGGCATCAGACTCCAAAACTACAACTTCTATGAGGCAATAGAAAAATACAGTTTAATGTTGAACATACTCAAACCAAAAAGTTTCAGGTCACTTCAATAAACCAAAAGGAAATGTATTGATTTCAGGAATGTCAAAACATTTCAGTCAAAAATGGTGAAGAAAAACATTTAGATATTTCTGAAATTGAAACTCTGCAGACATTCTGTACTATGAAAAAAAAATCTCATTTTTTTTGTTCCAATTTGGGACAAAAACAAATATTGAACTGTTGAAATTGTCCAGTGGATGGAAATTCTGAATTGCACTCCACTTTATCTGTAAAGCATCATGCACATCTATAGCATTATATTAATACTAAGTATAAATAATTTACCACTTCATCCTGTTTGCAAGTGCCTCTTTTCTATAGTTGTTTTATAGTCTACATGAATAATTTGGGTTTTCTTTCTAATTATTCTATATTGACTTAATCTATCACATTGCTGTAGTACAGTGACAATTTATTCTAAATTATTTGACCAAACAGAATTTTAGCCATTTTGAAATACAACAGAGTAGAAATAAACTCTTTCACCATTAAAAACAAATTCTTCTGACTCACCCTGCTTCCACTGCCAAAGGAAAAAGCCAAACCCACACCAAACAAACAGCTCTAGTACTGAAGCAGCTGGGAATGGAAATTTGAAATCTGGACTGGAAATCAACCCTCAGTGAGGAGAAATGCCTTTGAATGCTGGGATGCAAATGGTTTGCTTGTCCAAAGCAGGACCTGACCAGAGTAATACTCCGCACACTCACAATTAAATTGCACTGACTCGCATTGCTAAACACTTATTGGGAACATGGGATCCACAGTTAGAAGGGTGGGAAGCAAGTGAATATGGACCGGGGGCTCTGATCCAGCAAGATATGTGAGCAACTGCCTAAATTTAAGCACAAGTAGTCCCACTGATCTTAAGAGTCTGTGCCAGTTTTCACTTTGTTGTGAAATCCTTTTACAATTGATTGCGGGGGACATGCATTGTCCTCCAGGTATTTCCCTCCCCTGATCTTTTCCATGTGTGGATCTCCAACTCCATGGGAAAGTGTGATGGAAAGGTGCCACAGTGCTACATGTCCCCCTTCCATGCGTCTAGGATGGGGACAAGTGAACGATTTAAGCATTAATTGTTTACAAGAAAAACATTATAAGAACAGCCTGGAGAAAACTCACATCATAGCAGGTTATTAAATATTGCATATAAAGTGTAATAGGCTGTGCAAGTGACTGGGTCAGGTTAGGTTTATCTCACACCCTTTTTAAAAGTAACATAGTATGTAGCATTGCATCAATACTGTAACTTTCATTCCTTTCTGTATTTATTATTGGGGTATTACACACCAGAGCAAATTCAAAAATAACCTCAGACTTCTTTATCCCACTTGCTTTCACAGTCCTATTTGTACGAGACAGAAAATTAACTAATCCTGAAGAACAACAAACAGGAATGTCAAAAAACAACAACTCTCCCTCTCTCTTTTTTCATACATATTAAGTATTGCATGTAGGTAATTTGAATGTTGTGTTATCAAGCAACAGAACTGAGGGACTCAATACAGAAAAATGAATTGGAGATGATGCAGTATAACACTCACCAAAAATGTCAGCAGGCAGCTGGTTAACCTTAAAATTGTCATGTCAAGTTAAAACCTTCCCTTGGCAGTCAATTCTTTCCATCTCTCTTGGGTATTCCAAAAGGTCAGAGAGAGAATTTTACCCTTTGCTCAGACTCATTCTCAATCTTCTTTCTAAGAAGCCAGCTGACTGAGTTTAAGGCCACAGATTGGCAATTCAGGATTTAAAGGAGCCAGGTAACCTAACTCTGCTAAATCTCAATCACCTTTTAACATCACGAATACTACTTTTCAACAACAGGTAACCTTAGGCCAGATCCTCAGCTGCTGTCAATCAGCAGGACTCCACTGGGAGCCCCAGAACTGCACTAAATGACACTTGCTGCCCCTAATCATGTTAAGCATTTTGATTTGCCAGTCAGTGTATTATCACAACACACTGTACTGTATAGCACGTTACATGCCGAAAATAACTTTCATGTATTTTTTTCCTTGAACGTACAGAAAGTATATTAAACCATTTTTCTTCTATGTAACAGATTCCATGATCTGGACCTACAGATCCAAACACTATGAAAGGTAAGGCTCTTCCCTCACCCCACCCAACCCAACCCCATCCACACACCTTTAAGTTCTGGAAGGGGCAGGGAAGGCATCACATCAAAAACCAGTACTCTGAGCCTTTTCAAATACGAACAGGAGAAAGTTCCTATGAAGCATCCCAGCGACCTATGCTTTTTGCAGAATTAGGCCATATAGTGGAACATTTTTATTACTGAGTTCAGCTACAGTGATACTCTGTTGGTAGCCACTGCAGCAAAACCAATCCACCCACTTCTATCTCTGGACATTGCCATGGTGCCTGGTAGTTAAGTATGAAGCCACAGACACTGAAAAAAGCCCTAGATGGTTTTCCATGCAGAAGATTATCTGCTAAGCAACACAGGTCGCAGTGATCTCTTTACTCTGGTGTTCTGCTCTCTCCAATGGCCCCCCACTGAATGCAGAGTCCAGTTCAAGATCTAACACGTCCCAACACTCAAAGCTGTCCACAGGATTGGGATCCTATGTCCTTCCATGACCATGATTTCTCATGACAGCCATATTCCACAGGAAAATATTAAACTGTTGGCCAGCAATGAGAGGTCCGTGAGTTCTGGACACTACTGCTGGTCAGAAAAATTTGGACAAAATGTTTTTCATCAAAATTCGCTGATTTATCAGAATCAAAGTGTTTCACAAAGCAGATGAGATTTCAGCAAACTTCCAGTTGAACCCAGGCTTTGATTGGGAATGTGCCAGTTCACCTTCCTGGCTACTAAGCAGCCGGCCTGGTGGGCTGCAGGGGACCCCAGGCTTCGGAGATCTCTGACTCTGAGGCAGTTAGTCTGGCAGGCTTCCCCGAGTCAGAGATCCCCAGGGATCCCCAACTTTTTATTCCAAATTAGAACAAAAACAAATCTTGAAATCCTCCAGGAAACAGAATTACTGTTCTCTGCCTAGCTCTGCTGGAGACCGCAGGTGGGCTTAAACTATCGAGCCCACAAGAGATGTAAACAACCGCTGACCTCCTCACTTTCAGAGCTAAATACAAAACCTATTCTTTCGGCTTCGCTTTCCCTTGATAATTTCTTCAAACACACTCATCACAAAACATATACATAAGACCCGAGCAAACAAGAAGAGGTTAACAAAACCTACAAGTGATACAATCTATTTGTCCTGTCTGGGAAGGAGGGCATAAATTGTTATGTCAAATTTTAAGTGCTTGGAAGCTTTCAGAAGGCTTTCAGATTTTACAGCGATTGAGGATATGTAATAAATAGACAGCTGTTTAAGTAGCCTAAAAATCCCAAATTGTTTCAGTGAATTGCAGTCTGTAAATTCAAAGTCAGCCTATAAGGAAATCTCTGCTGATACTGAAATTCTTTGGAAAAAATAAAAGAAAAAGATTCCACTAGGAAATGATTCTACTGCACATTCTTAGTGTCTATTTCAGAGTATGGGGATATTACAGAGCGTGAGGAAGTTTGCTTACCTGTTGCCTTCAGATGTGGCTGCTACCTGAGGTTTTCACTCTGGTACAGTAGTTTCAACCCGTTTTGGGGTAAAGAAAATCTAAAACAAACAAGTAGTTGCAATAACTATTCTTCATCCTGCTCCTCTCCATGTCTGGGCCACTGGACCTCTCTGAAGGTCTGTATCAACCCTTCCCCACTCCCTCATGTTCAGTTTGTGAGGTCTTCCCTCCTAGGTGCAGAGGAATGAAAGGTTTTGTTCACCTTTGCCCAGCTACTGTTAGGGGCTCTGCCCTCCCTTGAGGCTCTCTCAGTATTCTTTCTTCTTCCAGCGCATGACAGCAATACCTCACTTGACAGTCCTTTGAGGTTTAGGAGAACTAATACCCTTCCTCTTTGGTGGAGGTCCAGCTCTGGGACCCTAATGGTGAAGCAGCCCTCTGATCCATCCTTAAACTTTCCCACTTCACTTCTCCCCAGTCACTTACTAAGATCAACCTCTCCTCAGACACTTCAGGATGTCTTCCTGTTGCCAGCCTCCTACACCTCTTCCTTTGACCTTTTAACACCACAGAGACTTCCGCTCAAGCCTTCTTCTTTTTTTCTTACAGGCTC
Source organism: Trachemys scripta elegans (assembly GCF_013100865.1). NCBI lineage: Eukaryota > Metazoa > Chordata > Testudines > Emydidae > Trachemys > Trachemys scripta. The sequence goes on from NC_048308.1 coordinate 43,490,932, forward strand.
TCCCCTATGTTCCTTTTGCTCCTCTTAGGTTTTCTCTCAGGCAACGATGGAGAGACCCAGTGTTCTTTACCTTTCCCAGTGCTTCCCCTCCAGAGAGGGGCCAACAGCCTACTTCTTCCCAGGAGCTCCCTCATCCTCTAGCGTAGCCTGAACCTTTCCAGGATATCTCAGCAGTGAGAACCACAGCAGCTCTTGCTTCCTCCCTGGTCTCTCTCACACTGGGAAAAGGAAGGTTACTTTTAGTCCTGTTCCCTTTCCCAGCATGGTTTGGAACCAAGCCTACAATTCCCATGCTCCAAGAATGTCTCCTTTTTGAGCTGAATTAGGTAATAGGACTGTTCAGGCTTGTAGCCTGCTTTGAAGGGCTAGCACACCCCATTACATGTATTTGGATAATGCACTGTATTGCAGTGGGATATCTAATTTCCTCATCCACACTGTACATTCAGTGGTTCTCAAGAAGTTAATAACATTCAAGGGAAGGATTAGGAATGAATCTGTCCTTGGTCATACAAACAAGAAATACAAAAATTTACTTCATGGTAAATCAATTCCTTATGCCAGATACTCATGGGAGCCTCTGAAGAAATCTTGTTTCTTACCACTATGTAACTTTTCAGTGACTTGGTCACCAGCTCCAGTACTCGGTACACTGGGACTGCATGAACTTTGCAGCTATAAAGGGTTAGTACTTGGAATCTTCTGCTCCAAAACCACATGACTTTACCATATAGACAGGGGTTTACAGAGAGATATGATCACTCTTTTGAGCAGTTCTGAGATTTCATTCGTTCAGTTTCATTTCCCAATATTTCTACTTTATAAAATCTCAAAGTGTACAGCATACAGTACAGGTGTTTACTTGACAGACAGAGATATTAAACTATCAGGCAATCACAAGTGTTGAGTTGCTCCAAAGTGCTGTTCAATAAAACATACCAAACAAAGTGGTATTCAGCATGGTATATTTTACAGTACATTTAAATAAAATGTCCTCCTCTTTAATTCTCCCCTAAACTATCTTTCTATTCTCTGAATAAAATTTTGTTTACTGGTGGCATCTATAACACTTCATATAGTAGCACTGGCAGGTTAAAGGCAAACTTTGTAAATGAACAATCTGAGGACAAGTAGGCAAACATTAAAGGAGTTTAGACTTGGAGGACACGGGACAGACATCAGAACTGGAAACAGCTCAGAACATTTTTTTGGCCATGTTTGAAGGGTGGTGGATGAGGAAAAATCCACAGTTTATCTGCAGTTTTATTCTGCTTGCTATTACAGCATCATGGACTTTCACTGCCATTCTGGAAAGTACAGCATACACCACAGCAGGAAAGGTGGTAAACACAAGTGGACAAAACCAAACTGTAAAGTGACTTGAAGAGATTAGAACAGTGTGTGCTGTAGGCAGCCCTACACCCAGGGAGAAGAAACAAAGAGATGCAGAATGATACATTACTGAGCAACTGCACCCAGAATTGTAAAACAGGCTTATTTGCAGCTTGTCCTCCTAGAACCACCTGAAGATTACTTCTCCACGTATCCAAGCACTGTAGATAGTACAGAAAAGTTTTGTGAGCAGGGCTGGGTCATAAGGAATCTATGAGATGATCTCTGTCATAAGTGAGCCACAATATGAAAAAATACTGGGCTAGCCAATACCTCACAACTCCTCATTAAAAGTAATGTTTTTATGTAACAACTATAGTTCTGGGCATTCAAGAGACCCAAACTCCACATGATCTTAATGTTCTATCCTGGGAGAGTGTGCTCAATATTTACAAATTACCATTGTCCAAAGGATTGCAGATGGGTACCTGAATGGACACTAAGGTCTCATTGAAGATGTCCAGTAGAGCAGTGTCCCCATATTCTCTAAGCTGAGGCATACAAATATAAGATAAGGCAGTGATAAAAATCAATACTTAGAACAGCTCTCTAGTAAGCACAGTAAAGGATTCCCGACAGACATTTCTATTTGTGTACGTGGGTGTGTTGCAATTCTACACTTCAGTCCCTAAGCAGAAGTTGGCAATATTTAGCTAGTCATTCATGTCATGTCTGGCTTTCATTTTTATACACAAATTCACCTTCTAAATACTGACACCATAATAGTCTTTAAAAACAGAATAAACTGGGTCTTGTGAAAATCACTGACATTGTGTTCAAGTCTGGCCGTATTGTTTCCCATTGTCACTGAATAAAATATGATGTCAATGGGTCGATCAGCAAGGTCTCTATCATACCAAATGACAGCAGAATTCTTTATCATTGTAAGAAGCTGTAGACATACAGTCACAAATTCCGGAGATGCCTTTATATGCTTCCTTCTGAAATGCAATATACTGAAAACAGGTGTGTGGGAATAAGAAAAATCAAGATTTTAAAGTAAAGTGCTGTTTCTTTACACATTGTTTTACAGAAAACAATTATAAAATGTACATACATATAAGAGTATCATTTCAAGGTCTAGATATTTGAAGAGACTGTTAATGGAATATGGAAAATTTTGCCTACAGCTGGCCAGTTCAGAAGTTCTAACCCAGGTTTGTAGCATTCAAAAGTTGTTACCAGCTGGTGGTTCTTAATGGTCTCAGATGAGACGTGCCCACATAACCAAAATTGCAAACTCCACCACAGAAGATAACCAGCTAGCTTCCGAAGAAAGTCCAAGGTCCGAATGGGCAGGGAGACTGGAGGCAAGATTTTATTTTAAAACACAAAAAAGTGTGTGCCACTGCCAGTCTATATTTGCACATGCAGTTATTGCAACTAATATATTTCATCAGAAAAAAACATTTGCGTGTGCAAATACCAAATGTGTGTAACAGCACTAACTACATGTGCTAATATAAGATGCAAGCACATTTTTAATTCACAAGTGAAGCTTCAATGTTTAAATTGATGGCCTTGGATGACCCTCTGGATAGGAGTGGTCCCTCCAGAACAAGACAGTGGCACCTTGAGGAAAGCTTTCACCCTCACAAAAGATGCAGTACAGGCAACATCTTCTCCATGGATATCCAGAGGATTCCACTCTTCAGTATTTTCAGGAACATTACATTTATACCCACAATACACAGTTTAACCTTCCCCCTGCTCCAACTCATCAGAAATGAGTTGATTTCCTGTGTTTTATTTTTGCTGGAATATGTGGTTCCTTTACACTTTCCTGAAGGATGCACCGCAAATGGTTTCTTTGTGAGCTCTTTGTAAACAAAAGGCTTCTCAGTTGAGATTCTCTGCTGCTCAAAGGTTAATTTATGAGAGCTTAAGACATTTGAAAGAATTGTTCTGTACAGAGAGTATACTAAGCTTGGACTAGACTTGCTAAACAATCAGTTTTGACTGCAAGGTTGCTTGCTTGCGGTCTCTTGGGGTCTCTTCTGCTATTGAGTCTCCTGCATGACTTGCCACAAATTTTTGTTCTGCCAGATGGAATATTCAGAGTGTTCAAGAGCAGAAGTTCTCATTCTGTTCCAGGCTGAGATTACATTTTGTTAAACAATAAAGCATTATGACTCCTGTTCCTTCAATTTACATTCTTCAGTGGAGAGTGGGGAGTCAGAGCAAACCCTTACCTCTCCCCTGAATATGACCGCAAACAAAATAATGCATGACCACTTTCTCCTTTCCCCCGCCCCTCGCCACCAGGTTGAGCAGATATGCTTTGCAGAAAGATATCACAAAAATGACAACATATTAAAGGGCATTTCTCCCCACCACGGTTACTGATCTTAGTGAAATACTTTTAAAATAAACTAGGATTTCTACATAAAATGCTTGGCAAGTAGCATATGAGTAGGTGCCTGCTTCCTACCTCATACCCCATTGAGTCCAATACCTTTACATTATAGGCTACAGTGCATCTTGCTTTCAGCCCTACCTCAGGTTTCCTGAACGTCTTTCATGAACCAGATGTCTGCTAGGGTACATTGTTATTTCCCAAAGATTTCTCATTTCACTAGCAATATTTGCTTTAGGAGAGCTCAATGGTTTATTACCAACCTTGGATATTATTGGCTATTATGAAACTTCCATACATGTAATTAATCACTCATGCCATTGGGACATACCCTGAAGTATTATGTAAAGTAGCAAACAGTAAATTTCCTTTGAAAATCAAACTCTTTTATGCATTTTACAAAGAGAGACCATTTTTGCAGAACAGGTTGGTCAGGGTGAAGCAGAAAATAAGTCCACCCTGGAAGTGTTTGAGTGAACATAATGTCAGAAGGAAAGGGGGTATACAAATTCTTCTAATGTAATTAATAACTGTGGCTCTGTACTTTATTAAGAGCGCTAGGTGATGCATGGGAGTGAGATGTCTAAATCTGAATCCCAAGCTTAGTACCTTGATGGCTAACTGAAGGGTGACCTTCCATTACTCTGGAGCAGTGGTTCTCAACCTTTCCAGACTACTGTACCCCTTTCAGGAGTCTGATTTGTCTTGTATACCCCCATGTTTTACCTCACTTAAAAACTACTTGCCTACAAAATCAGATATAAAAAATACAAAAGTATCACAGTACACTATTACTGAAAAATTGCTTACTTCCTCATTTTTACTATAAAATTATAAAATAGATCAATTGAAATATAAATATTTTACTTAGTATATAGTGTATAGTATATAAAGCAGTATAAACAACTCATTGTTTGATGGAAATTTTAGTTTGTACTGACTTTGCTAGTGCTTTTACGTAACTTGTAAAACTAGGCAAATATCTAGATGTGTTGATGTACCCCTTGGAAGACCTCTGCGTAATCCCAGGAGGTACACATATCCCTGGTTGAGAACTACTGCTCTGGAGGAAAACACATTTAGCCCAGAGGGAAGATCAATGTAACACAGGGTCTTTGTGTGTGACTAAAAGGGTCAGAAACTGTGGGATTTTAGGTGCTTTGAAGATTTCCAAAGCAACAAAAATAAACATAACATGGATAAATTGTCTCTCCTTTGCACCATCTGAGGCATACAGACAATGGAATCCTCATGCTATAGTAAAGAATATATGCTGAACTGATACAAAGTTTACAAAAACATTAACTCTGGTGAGATTTTTGTGTGTGGAGGGAACTTAATGAATGTGTTACTGCACCAGGAGTTACTGGGTAGTTACTCCTATGTAAAGTCTGGAGTGGTGAGAGCAGGATGGAGAGAGAAGCCTTTGTCCTGCTGTAGGCTGAGCAGAGCAGGTGATAATGATAAATCAGCCTCAATCTGTTGCACGTTAAAGCCAGTGTGACTATCTTGGATAGATGTTGCTTGGGCCAGTAAGGATCTATTCAAGTTTTGTTTATTTTTGTTTAAAAACAAACAAACAAAAAGCAAACAAACAAACAAAACAAAACCAAGCAGAAATATAAAAGAAAACAGATTCAGGGGATGCTGAATAGTTTCACGGATGATAGATTCAGTAGGTCTAACCATCATGGCAGCATTAAACTTCTATAACAGCATAGGCTCCCTCAGATAGTTGGGGCAGGGCTTGTGTATCCCATTTCGGGGTCAGGTATGGCATACTCCTTCTTTAATTGAGATTGTGAACAGACTGAGCACACTTTACATGCCATTTTTGCCTAACAGGTTCAGGTAGCAATAATCTCCATTCAACTCTTCCCAGATGGCTGTATTGGTTAAAAGAGTTTATGATCCACTTAGAAAGACAATCTGTCTTGCTTTTCCTACAACACATAGAACACTAGGTTTCACTCTTTCCCATTCTGTGTGAGATATTCTGCGTTTTTTCTATTAGTTTCATTCTGGTAACTACAAAACTAGCTGCATTCTCTGCCTCCACTATCTTGTTTTCAATTCTATGACATAATCTGGAAGATTTTTCATGACTTTGCTCTACTCCAGTTTCTCTCTGTGATCTGCATTTCTTTTGGAGACAACTCTTTTCAATAGCTATCTTTCCTTTGAATTTATTATTTTTCTTTGTGACCACTTACATTCCTTATGATTTCACTGACACCTTTGATGCAATGCCACAAAGACTTAAGGCTTCCCATATGTTTTACAGATAATCTTCAGAGTTTCTTTTATTAAAAGAACAGATTTAATATTAGATGCTGAATGCCCTAAATAAATATGGTTGGAGATTTCAATACACAAAAGCATTTAAAATAGCCATTTATATTCTTTTGCAGGTGCAAAAAAGCAAAGATCAGGGGCCAATCACAGATTTCTATTTGCTACAAAGGGAAGAAAGGGGATAAGGCAAAAAAGTAAAGGAAAGTTTTTCCATGTTTAAAGGTTCCCTGTGCAGAGTGGACTCATCACTGGAGTGCCTCCTTGTGGCTGGGCATGGTGTAGTTGCTCTCTCTTGTCTAGCGCCCCCTGCTGATGGTTGCTCTGGTTCTGTGATAGTCCACCTTTCCATGTGACTCTTGCCAGGCACAGTTTAGTTCCAACTTTTCCTGGTTAACAAAGGACAACAAATAAATGTCCAAGTATCCTTAGAAAAAGGTCTTCAGCCCCAACTCCAGTGGTCCTCAGACACTTCTCTTGGGGCTCTCCATTGTCCTTATTAAATTATATCAGAAGGTGGTGTAAAGCCCTTCTGGTGGCTGCTAGGGGAACCCAGGCCTGCCCTCTACCCTGGATTCCAGCCCAGAGATCCTGTAGTGAGCAGGCAAGGTCTGTCTGTTCAAACCCATCTCTGCAACCTCCCTGGCCTTCCACCAACCATAGCTTCTTTCTCGGGTCGTCTCTGCACAATCTCTCTATGTTCACCCTTCTTTTAGGGCCTGGACTAACAGGGCTCTCCCCAGAAATACCTCAACAAGCTAAGAGTACTAACCTCTGCCCTCCTTAGGCATGACATTTTATTCCTCCTTTTTGCTCTGTTTCCCCTGCTCTGTTCCTCAGCTGAATATCTCCCAAGGCACTCTACCTGGAAGTCCAGCTTCTCCCTTTCTTTCAGAGTGCACCACCAGACCTTGCTCCACCTCAGTGGTTGCTTTGTTTCTCCCCTCGTCACTTACCAGCCTTCTCTACTCAGGCAAGGATGCCAGGGCTTACTCTCCCCCTTGGCTTCCTCTTTGATCCTCTTAGTTTCTCATTTGTCTAATCCCAGAGAGTGATTGCAAAGTTCCTTTCTCTCCTCCCTGCCGCCCGCTTCTGCTTCAGACTTCCTGCCTTTATAGTCACCACCCAGCTCCTCCCCAGCTGGGCTTCATCTCTAGTTAGGTCTGGCCCACTTTCCAGGTGCAGCCCAGTATCCTTAGTGGCCTCTCAGGCCCACATCAACCCGTTCAGAGCCTGTGTGTGGTACACAACGCATAAAAGACTGTGTTCCCTACTGTAGAACTGGGAGACTGAGAAATATAGTGCATGGAGCCATACCCCTAGTGTTTAATTTCTACTCGGACTGGCACTTTATGAGTTACTCTAGTAGTCACTATTAGAAAGTCAACATTTGTCAACAATCACCTCATTGTTAAAATAAGAAATATCTGGGGTAACTATGTGGGAATGGTTGGCAAATATTGATTTTCATTGGCTTCTACTACAGAGGGAAATAGAATATGCAACTTATTCAGTAGTTGTAAGTATATAAAATATTTTACTACATATCGAAAATTTGTCAAGTGTACTTTGGAAAACGTATTGCTCCTCCTCAATGAAAGGACTGATAACCTTCTTTTTGACAAATCTCCTTTGTTATTTAGATGTGCTCATGACATTTAGATCAACATTTTCAAACCTGGTAGTCTCAAATTAAGCTCCTGAAAATCAGGCTCCTTTTATATAGAGGTCCTGAGTACCTGCAACACCAACTGAAGTCAATAGGAGCTCTAGGTTTTCAGGAAGGGTGGGAACCTAGAGAGAGACAAAGGATTCCCGCCTTGTGCCAAAGATATAAAAGAACAAAGTAGGCTGCCAGTCATAAGAAATCCCCTACTTACCACCTGAGCTGGAATTAACAAGAACTGTACCAGGGGAAAGGATTGGGCCCAGACTAAGGAGGAGTCTAGTCTGTGAAAGAAGCTTATTGGAACATCTCTGAGAGTGAGATTTACCTGCACTCAGTTTCTTAAATGTATTAGGTTTAGACTTGCATGGTTTGTTTCATTTTGCTTGGTAACTTACTTTGTTCTGTCTGTTATTGTGTTGCAGCACACTAGCATGTCTGGCTCAACAAGGCAGGGTTCTGGAGTCCCAAGCTGCCAGTGGAAAACGGGCTCAGAGGTAATTCCAGCATGTCAGGTGACAGCCTCAAGAGGTCAAGAGGGTCTCTGTGACCAAACCTGTCACACAGCTATCCTAAGGTATAGGCACCCTGACAAAAATCACTACAAATGCAGACTTTAATTCTTGGAAACAATAGCTAAACAGCATCACATCCTAGCTCTCCCAGTTCCTTAAGAACCCTCTCCATCCCACACATCTCTGCAGTCCCTAAACACCTGCCCAAAAAGATGAGCTTTGCAATATACCTGGAATGGCAACAGATTCTGACTATTTTGGACCAGAGCTGCTGAAGGGGGGCAGTGAGTGAATTCCAAAGTCCAGGGATCCTGATGGCAATCCTCTGCTAGTAGATCCTTTTCATACACAGAGGAAGCTCCAGCTCAAGTGCCCTTGTTGATCACATGTGTAGCCGCATCACTCAAAGAGAGAGGCCCCCTCTCTCCAATAGCAGGTCCAAATCCATTTAGACTTTATAAGTCAAAACTGACACCTTCAAGTCCATCCTGAAGCCAAAAGGCAGCCAATCCAATTCATGAAACATTTGCTTCATGAGTTCATAGCTAGATACTCTACTTAACAAGTGGGCCACTTTGCCCTACACTAACTTCAACTTCTGAATGGATTTAAGATGTAGCTCCATGCAGAATACACTGTAGTAGTCCAATATAGGGGTGACAAAGGTGTGGATTATGGTAGTGACTTAGATCCTAATGATTCTGAGGGCCCTGCCACCTTCTTAATACTGGATCAGCTCTTAGCTTTTCATTCTATTGCTTGCAAGAGCCACCACTAGACTCTTTGGAACACATGACAACCAAAGAGAGAAATAGTTCACTGATTTACATCTTATGTTTCTCAAGGAGCTCATTCTATAACTGCAGGCATTATCACCTCTAACCAAGCATCTGTACAATGGGCTATGATCCAGGGCTTGGGTCTTTGATCCTATTCTATTTCGCATCAGTATGTTGGCAGTGGGTGACATTATTAAGCATCTCTTTTTTAAGGCATCACTGTTATTAGTATGATACTCAAATCTGTGTTTCCATTTCAGCTGGCATGCAGAGTGCAGTTTCAGTGCTGTCAACTTGTCGGACATCAAATCTTGAATGTCAGTCAATACACACAAACTTAATTCAGAAAAGACTGAGATATTGCCTCTTGCATCCAAATATTGTTTAAAGCCATTAGATACGTCTGCGATTCCCTTTGATGGAAATCAAATTGCTGTGTCTCTTGGGTAGGGAGTCTGGAGGTCATGCTTTGTCCTTGGAAAAGCATATAATCCCTCTGGAAAACATCCTCCAGTGTATTTTAAGGCACATAGCTGTGTTTTGTTCCTTTTATTGCATTATGATCTGATAAATGGTTATATATAGCTTTATTGTTGCTAATTTTGTCTATTGTAACATAATAATGCCTGTTTGTTTAATGAAGTTTTCCATATAATAGATAAGTGTAAAGTCCTTGTGTAGGGATACTGGAGGAAAAACAAAGTTTGCATGTATTACAGCAGACCTGAAATTATTCCACCGGTTATCAGTTAAATAATGGTGTGATTTTAAGGTGACTTTTTAAGTAGCTACTTTGGATGGAGCCTGGCTCCTCTAGGCCATTTGACACTTTTGGATACACACTAGTCCTGCACTGCTCTGTAGAGACATCCACAATGTTCTCCTTGCCTTTGATTCAGACAGACTCTCTCATTTGCTTTGCTGTGTCTTCCTGGACAGACTAGAGATCAGATTCTCTCTAGTTAGTAATGTCCTCAGATACAAAACTCAAAACCCAATTCAGTTCAGATTAAACAAACGTCTTTACTGGTAGTTTGCAGAAGGGCAGGAAGACAGGAAACAAAATGTTATATAGCAAATGCCTGAAAGGCAGACAAGGGAACACTCTTCTAAAATATCCCTGCCTTCAAGTTACAGAGTACGTGTAGATTTTTATCCGATCTGTGACATGACAGAAAAGCCTTAGCTCTCCCACAGCCCAACTGTCTCTCTGTCTTTCTCTGTCGGAGCTGTGAGTGTGACATACAGCAAGAATGTGAAGTGTGCCTAGCAAACTATTTGAGTGCATAGATATCCTGGCTTCTGATGTAAATTGGTCACAAATTTATAATCCATACCAGTGGTTAAGTCTTCCTGTCCTTTGAAGCCAGGGACAATACCCAAGTACAACTTCCCTCTTTCCTGATAGAGCCACAGTAACATATGCTTATCATACATCCTTTCTAATAATTCATTCTCTAGTTTATATCAATAGCTGATGCCTTTCAATCAGCACACCCTGACCACCAGGGCTAACAAAGTACATATCTTGCATAAATTTTAGTTAATTGACTTTTTGTATTGTTAAAAATCCATTACAATTTAAATGAAAAACTCACACTTTCAGCTTCTTTGTATAGCAAAGTTTCTGGGTAAGAGTCTATTTGATAACACATGAATCATAAAAACCGGCACACCAGGTAAGATTAAAATTGGACACATTTGTTATAATTTGTCACACCTCCTCCTAGGTGATATTAGATTGAAGCACATGACACATAGGAGTCTCATCTCTTAAGTCTTTATGTTCCTGGGAACAGTCTCAAATTCGATGTGATAAACCAGATTACTGATACAATCTGAAAATGTAAAGGCATTTGGAGAAGGGGAATTTATGAAATTCTTGGTGATTAAAGTCTAAAGGGCAGAAAGTGCATATTTTAAAATAAAGGTTAATGTAAGTCCTATGATTAATAATAATATTTATCACTTACGTAGTGGGTTAATATAAATCTTTAAAGGGTATTGCAAACATGATCTTTGAAGCACTTGCCAAGGAAGACAGGTAATATCTCCATTTTTGTCATGGGATTAGTGAGTGTTGTGATGAGTAATATTCTTGTGGTACTATGCTAATTATTTGACTTCACAAATATTTCAGTATAAACTTTGATTGTAGGTTAGTAGCAGGGAGGATGCACAGTTGGTGTGCCCCCTTTTGGCTGGGTGTGGCATAGCACTTATTTCCTGTCTAGCCCCATCTGTTGACAGTTGCTCTGGTCCTGTTGTGGCCTGCCTCTTGTGATAGATTTCCAGACCAGAAGGGAGCATTGTGATCATCTTCACTTAGAGTGACCAGATAGAAAGTGTGAAAAATCGGGACAGGGGTGGGGGGTAATAGGTGCCTATATAAGAAAAAGCCTCAAATATCGGGACTGTCCCTATAAAATCAGGACATCTGGTCACCCTATCTTCACTTTCTAGTACTCAGAATGAGACTGCAGAGTTCTTTCTCCTCACCCAGCAGTAGCAGCTCTCATCCCATCGGACTGAGCCTGAGCTCTCCATACCATGAGTTGCAACCTGGTGTGCGGGATTGCAGCACCATTCAGGTTTGGCCTGGCCTCCTCTCCATCAGCTGGGCCAAATCTGAGTGAGTGGAGTGCAAGTGTGCAGCACCACATGACCTCATGTGCCATGTGGCAACACCCAGAGAGGGTAGCCGGGCCCATCTAGGTGAGGGTGGGGGGGACACACTCTCCAGCCCTGTGTGAAAATTGTTGAGGTGGCACACATATACCTAAAGCCTGCTGGGGGTGAGTCACCTCCCTCTGCCTCCCTATTAGCTCTGCTACTGCCTCCATCTTCCTCCTGGCTCAGGACAACCTGCCTTTGGTCCCAGACTTCACTCTTCACCTCCATCCACCTGCAGCCCAGGCTTCCTGCTGGCTCAGGACTCTCCGCTTCTGATGCCAGACCTCCCAGGCTTCTCTCTGCCTTTAGCCCAAGAGAGGAAACACCCAGCTACTTCTCTTCTTGGCCTTAACGTCTCACTGCCCTGTGCTTCTGCACTGATGAAGACCCAGCTCCTCCCCATTGGGGGTTGAGCCTCAGTTATGCTTTACACTTTCTCCAGGTGCAATCCAGTGGCCTAATTAGGCTCAGTCTCCTACTAACCCTTGGTTAACTTGGGTGGGATTTATACACCCCATCACAATGTTATTATTAAGCAGATTGTGATTCAAATAACGTATCACTTTCTAGATTTCATTAGATCTTTACTTAAACTGTAATAATTGGTGGCGTTCATTAAGATCTATGCTCTGTCTTGTGTTTGTAGCCACAATTACAGTTGCTCATATTTTCTTTTGTGTATATCAAAATGTAAAGTAGCACCTGAGTGACAGACATAATTCAATACAAGCAATTTTGTATTCTATTTTAACAGAGCTGATATATTTTTTCTAACGTAAGTGAATGGTGTGGCTTCCCACGATCACTATGTATTAACATAACCAAAGGTTTAGACGATCATTTAACAATCAGTTTATTAAAGCTGCATCTCTTGTTCTCTCATGGAAATGAAAGCCATTGTCAACTGCCTCTATGAGTTAATTTTGTAACAGGTTAAAATGTATATTTATAAAATGCATTAGGGTAATGAAGGGTTTCTAGTGCTTCTCTTTCCACATTACAGCCCCACAAGAACTTATGAGCTCTTATATTTAAATAAACCACCAATGAATTTTCTGTAGATCAAATACAAGCTACAACAACTTTTACTTATTCATTTAGAATTGTGCACGAACCAGTATTAAAGATTATGTACATTAATATTGATGATAACATCTTAAGTGAAGGATTTGATTTTATTTGATCTGCAACCAGCAGATGGCTAAATTTGTTTGTGCAAGCTACAAACACAGCAGAATTAAATGAAGATGGGATCATTTTAACTTGCAAGCTGTAAAATATCAAGATATAATGTGAAATTCAATATGCACACATCAAAATTCAGGACTTCAAGGGGAAGCAGCAAGCAGCAGCATAAACGTGACCAGGAGCAGTCAGGACAGTCTCACAGAAACAGAATACCAGATATGTGAAGCAGCTGAATTCTATTGGCTGGGCTATTTATTTTCTGCTTAAGCTACCCAACCATTGAAAACTGCTGCAATGTCCTATTTATAGGTTCAGTGCCTGCTTTCAATCTTTGCCTGGCACAGATCTTGCTATGTTGGTTAAAATAAAATATCTTTCTACTTCAAGGTTACACAAGTTGCCAACTGTACACACATTTGTATTGGGCAGGTGTTTAACCACATGGGCCACATAGATCCTCATACACTATATGCACTAGTGGTTTTCCCTTCAGCAACTAATAAGCACAACCTTTGAACAGAATGTCACATTTCTCTTGTTTTTATCGGTATACTCACACATCACTAGGCTAGGGAAGAAGTGGATAGTCCTTTCACATAGTGGTATAATGACAGGAGGAACTAAAAATTAGAGTTGCAATCAACTGCTCGAGAGTGTAAGTCAATGGAAGAACAAGCCTACCCAAAGCTTGTGAGCTCCCATCTCAAGCACTGACAGTTATTTGTCTGGAAGTCTTGGTCCCCCACTATGAGCTAAGAAGTGCACATTAGCTGGGGATGGCAAATAAAGCTACCACAACGCTGACAAAAAAAATCACACTACTAAGCCAAAAGGAAATTCACACAGCTCCCAGAACAGGAGCCAATCAGAGCTGCTGAAATGATTGTTAAAGTTCTGAATGAGCCCAGAGAACAGTAAGACTAAGACAGCTAGGAAACAGCAACGAGGGATTCTAGAGGGACAACAGAATTTTGCTTTGGAAGCAGAGTCAGAACAAGACCTATATGACACAAGACATTCTTGCCTTCCAAGTACCTTAGGTACTGAAAGAAAAATTCAATTTCAGCCACAGAAACATCTAAGAAATGATGCCTCCAGTTAGCTGTTACAGAACCCTCATCCATCCCTGCCCTTGGAGCCAATGAAAGAAAATGAACCATGCAGCATGGCATGAAGGCCAATAAATTCAAGCTCTTTTGGATCAAAGAGGAAAGAAAATTCCAGGGTTTGGGACCCCCTATTGGGGAATGCCTGGGCATCAGCCCATCTTCTGATATGAAAGGAGCACTAGTTCAAGTGCTTCTGTTGATTATGAGTGCCATGATACCACTAGAAAAGAGAGGCATTTTTTTATGGAACCAGAGCCCCAACTGTTTAGGGCTTAGTCACTCAAAATAGGCCTTTAAACTCCACCCATATACTAACTGGCACCATAGCTTTGTGCAAGAAAGATTTTTGCAACTGCGGAAATTCAGATTTAAATGTAAAGTGTAGCTCCATGAAGAGCACAGTCCAGTACTCTAATCACAAGGTGACAAAGGTCTGGTTAGTGGCTGCAAGGTTCACATCTGAATGAATAAACTGAAATAACATCTCAAATGTTAAACCTTAGAAGCTCTTTAGAGAAAGTTTATTCCAGACCCTACTATTGGGCTACCTTTTGGGACATCAAGTTAGGAATGACTGGGAAATGCAGTCAATGGAGCTATTTTGATTTACATTACCCGAGGATGTGGTCTACTATGTATAGGGTTGTCATCTAATTTTAATGTCATTCTGCTAGATCTAGTACATTATTTATTGTTAGACATGTGTCACTTTTATGGGAACCCACACGATCTACCTTCTGAAACTGCTATAGTGCTTGTTTTCAAGTGTGTAGTCCACTTGGCATAGTAACAGGTATCCAGAATAGCTTGATGTAGCACAACACTCTTGCTGACCCAATTGTGGGTTAGTGTCAAGCCAAAGGGGGGCTCGGATAGACTCAATGAAACCACACCAGGTGCATAAGTATAACCGGTTTTATTGCCAAAGTATAATGAGCTTTCCAGCCTTTATGCATTACTAAATACGTGCTCTCCAGCAACCAAATGAGCAAGCAAGATTTAATGCTTACGCTTCTTCTGCTACGGACAGTCCCAGACCCTCCAGCCTTGTCCTTGAGGGCTTGTAGCAGGCGCTGCTTCAGTGTGGGGAATTCCTGGGCACCCACTAGGCCTAGGTCTGCAGGTGAGACTGTTCGTCTAAAGCAATTTTTATAGCCTTTTTTATTATTATCCTTTTTTTAAGGGAGGGCGTATATATTCACAAGCAGGCTCTAGCAGGAAACACTACTGCTTTTTATTTTTACATTTAATACTTTTAGGCTCTTTTTATTTTCTTTTACTTGTTTATTTAGTTGAGTGGCTGCAAGCCAGCCCGGCTGGTCAAAGCCAGTTCACTACTAGCTCACCGCGAACCATTCTGTAATAACAGGCCAAGGTAACTTGCGGTCAGCCCCAACAGTTAGTTAGGCCATATCTACACTAGAGAGCTGAAAGCAGCATAGCTCTACCGATGCAGCTGCGCCGATGAAAACTCGCTCGTATAGCCAGTCTATGCCCATGGGAGAGAGCTCTCCCGTTGACATAATAAAACCACCTTCATGAGCAGTGGTAGTTATGTCTGCAGGAGAAGCTCTCCCACTGACATAACATTATCCACACTGGAGCTTCTGTCAGCGTAACTTATGTTGCTCAGGGTGGTATTTTTTTACATCCCTGAGCTACACAAGTGATACTGACAAAAGTGGTAGCGTAGACATGGCCTGAGTTACAATCCTTTGACAAAATGATCTGAGCCTAAACTAGTACTGAAATACTTCAGTGTCCGACTGTAGCACGATGGACACTCACTGCCACGGCACCTCCTGCTGGTCACCCGGAAATTAGCTCAGTTCCAGACTCGGAGTGCCTCCTGCTGGCCAGTGTCTTCCTACCGGTGCCTGCTTTCTCCTGATCTCCACCTCTTATAGCAGGCCCTGCCTCCCTTCTGGACCCCGTTGCCCCTTACCTTGGGGTGCTGCCCGAGAGCAGTGCCCCCACACTCTGGGTCTCCCCTCCCCAGGGAACCCCAGTCCCCTAAGCCCACCTCGCCTCAGTTACCCACTGCCAGTCCTCATCTAGCCCCTCCCCTCACGGGCAAACTACAGTCTGAAGTCTGCATCATCGGCAAGGGGGTTTGGACCTGCTGTCTTTCCAGTCCCAGCTGCCTCCCTGCAGCCCTAGTACCTCCCCTGGCTTTTAGCAAGGCCTCAGCCTGGGGGCTCACCAGGCAAGAGCTCTTCTGCTCTGCCTGCCTTTATCCAGCCCTCCTCTGCCTCAGGTACCCTACTTGCTCTCCTAGGCAGCCTGGTCCTCTCTGCTCCTCAGCTGGAGTAAGGGTCTTCTCTCATTCCCTCAGCCTGCTCTTTTATCAGGGCCAGCAGGACCCTAATTGGGTGTTGCCACACCTCTGGCTGTTTACCCAACCAGCCTCCCTTGGCTGCTTTTAACCCCTTCCTAACCGGAGCGGGGTGACCGCCCTGCTACAGTGACCAAAGTAGAATTTTTTTAAAAAAGTGTGCCTTGCTGTCATGGTGCTGTCTTTCTGTTTTGTTGAAGGGAAATAGACTATCACATCTGGAATGTACTATAGTCGAAAAGTCTATTGAATTGTCCTTCCTGCTGCTAAGGAAAACACAGTACAATTAGTGCTGAAATTGTTTCTGATTTTAGGTATGTGGAAAGGTAAAGGAAAGAGAGGAAATGATACTTTGAAATTATGACTGAGAAAACAATAATAATCAACATATAAATGAATGTATTTTTCTCAGTTGTGATATGTCTCCCCATGAGTTAACAAATGGAAAATAACATACTTATTCTAGCCAATCTAAAATAATCCCAATGTGATGAATGCCAGTAGCAGACCTGCCAAGATGTGCAGATTTTCAGTGTGATCACATAGATTTCATTAGTCATGAAACAGAGAAATGCACATGATTATACTTAAATGATGATAGTGCTACCAGCACTGCTATACCTGGGAATCATAGTTCATGTTACAAAATAGCAGACTATCACACCTGCAAGCTGACGGGTGTTCACTTGAATTTATGAAAGCCTCTAAAGCCAAGCTGTCAGGGTGCTGAGAAGCCTGGTAGATGTTTTGAGTCTCGACATATGGTCTAGCTTTTCCAGTATATGTGTCTTGAACTGAATATGATTTGGAAAATTATAGGTTTGCTCATGATCTTGATAAAAGCATTTGTTCCAGGATCTCATTGCACTTGTGTTTGTTAATTGAAGAGGCCCAGCAATACAAATAAAATGTTCATCACTCAGAATATGACTCAGTATTTAAAGTTTCCGGGCTTGTTGATATGCACAGACCTGTCTCCCAAGAGTTTTAATAGAAACAGCTTAGCTAAGTTCATGGCTTAACTGTGTTTAACACTTTCCTGTTTAATAAGATTTCATAACCCTTGAGGTTTATGTGCAGGCAAGATTTGTCAGCTCTTAACCAGTCTGAACTTTTAGATTCAGAATGCCCAAGCAGAGTAACTAATTTGGGTAATAAATGGCTTAAGCAACAATTAGTGTTATCAATATTTTATATGTATTTAATAATTCTATGAACATTGCCAAAGTCCTTTTTCAAAACACTCAACCATACACATACATACTCAAAGAAACAAAGTAAAACCTGATCATGTGACTGACTTTTTTTAATGAACTTGGTCCACAGTAGTGGCTGGAGCACTTTACTGAACATGTATGGGTATGAAGGTGCAATATTTTTCCCAACAACTCAAGACAACCAAATATTATACTTAATTCTGCCCCCATTGAAATCAGTAGCATTTCAGCCCATGAGATTTTGAAGAGAAGGTAAAGAGGAAAAAAGGGAGATTGGAAATAATTTGCAGTAATATATTACTGCTTCACTTTATCTCATGATAAATGGTATCATCTGTTGACATTTACAGGTATCGCCATTCTCTGAGATCCTGGGTGGGATTGTCAAAGGAGCCACAAGGGATTTGGGCATCTCACTCCTGTAGGCAATTTTGAAAATCCCAGCTCATTTGTGTATACTGTTATCTAATCTTATTTGCTAGTGTCTTGGCACAACAGGGCAAATTAAGCCAAGTGATTAGAACTGCTGTGGGTTTAAATCAATGTGGCACTTAAATGTAGTACCTTTATTTTCTGGGGGGGGGGTGTTCATGTTTTTATGGGAGTATTTTCAAATGTATGTTAAGAATTTTTTCATTATGTAGTTTCATTACCCATAGTGGCTTAGGATTCTGGTGTTGAAAAGGCTGCTGGAATTTCAGATGGTTAGGTAAACACACAATTACAAATGAGTGATATGACTGACTCAAATTAAATACATGCCCAATTATGGAGGGGTTTTGATGCAGATTCTGTGTGTGATTGATGGCAATGCATTGTCATTTTATGACATACTTGCAATCTTTAAAGTTTATGGATCATTGACCTAATACATTGGAAGAGGCTTCACCAAGACCGTTAAAATCTGTTAGGTCAATGCTAATGCCAGACAGAGTAATAAGACTGAACAATAATAATATTAATGGAGATATCCCATCTCCTAGAACTGGAAGGGATGTTGAAAGGTCATTGAGTCCAGCCCCCTGCCTTCACTAGCAGGACCAAGTACTGATTTTGCCCCAGATCCCCAAGTGGCTCCCTCAAGGATTGAACTCACAACCCTGGGTTTAGCAGGCTGATGCTCAAACCACTGAGCTATCCCTCACCCCTGCCCCCAACTTTTAATACTAAAAGTTTATGGGAAATTTCAGATGAGAAAACTCTGAATGTCGAGTATCATATGTTCTCTTGAAGAAATTAAAAACAGCAGTTAGTGCACATGAGATGGTTTGCCAGAAAACCTTCATGTAAAAATAAATGTATTCTCAATTTATGGAAGTATAATAATAGCATCAAAACTACTCATCTATTTTAGAATCTAATCCAACTTGTAATTTTTGATCATTAAAATAACAATTAAAACTAAAACTCCCCTCTGCTGAGTCTATCATGACAATATTTCAGGTTTGCAATGAAAGACATTTTTAGAGCCTATTTATAACTCTTGGAAACAAGGATCTAGACATTTTAGATGGAAATGGTGAATGCTTGTGGTCGATCACAGTAGAAAATAGCCACTCTAAAAGTAGGCTTCTATAATTTACTTTTCATGCATTTTTGATTATTTTTATTGAACAAAATGTAGGAGAAGGAAGTCTTAACATTTTGTCTTCAAATGTAGGAGAACAAAGTCTTAACAAAATGTTTATCCCACATTATCTAATTAAGATTTATTTCCTTGAAAGCCTTTTTTCCAGCTCTGCCTTCAAGCAAAACACTGTCCCTGTTTGTGTGAACTCTCTCACGCAATGTTATTGAGGGACTGTATAGTTCAACATGCTCATTTGAAAATCAGTAGGGTTGGTGTAAAGGCTCCCTCATCTGATAAGTGCAGCCAATCAATTTTGAATTGGCTACCAAGAATTTTTCTGTCCTCTCCCTGGAGTACATGCTGCCTGAAGTGTCCTATCCCACACGTCAGAACTGTCAGTTCTGAACTGTTCGTACATTTGGTCGAGTACTGAATTATACCATCTCCTTTGGAGCAAACAAATGCCACTCAAATATCTGAAGGCTAGTGGGTGAAAAATCAAACAGCCAGTGACCTACGTTTTCAGATTACGTGTTTGGAAATTGAAGACACTTCCTTAAGAGTGACTGCCTGGAACATTCAAAATCATTACCAACAGCACAAAGGAGAACAAGAAATAGAAAGGAGAGGAAAGGTCAGTGAGAAAACAAATTTAACTGAGCTGTGGAGAAAAAAAGAGAGTGAAATCAGAAGAAATGTCTCATATTCCTCCACTGAATTTCTGACAATTTCCTTGGTCAAAAAAGCCTTATTATTGTAATATTTTGCCTTTTTATGGTCAAAGAGATTAAATAAAGAAATCACAATACTACTCTCTTCTTTGTGGAGGAATTCTATAGGACCTGCTGGTGGTATAGATCCCAAGCCGATCAGATCACTAAGGCAGCCTGAGACAGAAAATAATAATTCTTCAGTATTCAGCACCTCTGATCCTACTGTCTCTTACCCCTTCATTCCTGGAAAAGGCAAGCAGCCTATCCAGGGCATCCTGCTGTGCCCAAAATGCAACTCCAATGACCGATACCTCCCAGTAGCTACTATGGCTGCCAGCAATCTATGTTCACTTTCAAAAACTCAGTGCAGGAGCATATTGGAGTGGACAAAGTATCTACATTATGGCTGAGCAAAATTCTACATTTGTTCTTGTTTTATTCCAAAAACAGAGACTTGGTCTCACTGGTTAGGTAAAACAAACAAGGTTCAAGTACTTTTAAAAATGAACTAGAAGCATATTTTGCTTCTGGTTTATCACCAGCTGTACATACTTTAAAAACATTATCTTCCCCATTTTCTTGTAGCACCAGCAACATATTCTTGCTATAATATTATATTAACTTTGTTGAGACAGAACTGGGAATATATTTTGGAGATTTATAGCTTGATCCTGGATTTTCAGCTGAGCTCCTGCTGTTCACGCTATAGCATAACACACTGTATGTTGATGCTAGTTCCTCACTAAAATGACTTTTGGCATATCCTGACTTCCTTTGTAAACATCTTGTTCAGTAGCAAAGGATGAAGATGAAGACATCTGCTCACCCCGCTGGTGCTGCTGAATGAAATGATTGTTTTGCACTTTGGTAGCCACAGCCAGTATTGATGGCTATTATTTCTAAAGTGTAATTTTGATGGACACTGGATAGAAAAGTAGAAGCAGTGCCAGGGGGCTGTCCAGAAAGTATCTAATGAGTTTGGTGGGTCCTTAATTTTGCATGTTTGTTTCAGTGTTACAAAGTGTTATGGGGAGGTTATGGGTTTTTCTCCGACAGTCTTAAGAATCACCACAGAATATGTCACCTAATTTCTGTACAGCCCCCAGTTGGAAAAGTAATATCATGTCCCTTTAGCTGATAAACCACAAGTAGCTGCAGAACCAGAAAGACTGGGACTTGTAAGAGTGTCAGTAGCTTCTCTTTTGTGATTCCCCCTGCACTTCAGTCAATCTGTCTGACATTTCTTTGAGTGAACCCTGTCACATGACAGTTTTCATAAAGTTGAGGTTATCTAAGAGGAGTGGAGGCAATTTACAATATACTGTTAAAGCAAGACACAGAAAATCTGAAGGAAAACATTTGATTCATCAGATACAATGCTCATGCCTGACAATTTTGAAGAGATGTTTGTCAATCAATTTGCCACAAATGTATGTTTTATAAAGGAACACAAAGAGGGGGTTAAGTAAACCTAATGTGAATAGAAATGCTTTCCTCAATAAAAAAAGATCATTGAACACCTATTTGGTCTGGGTTTTAAACACTCTCCAGAAGTTTTGGAAATCCAAATTCTGTAACACTGTGCTAGTGTGAAAGGAGCAAAAAGGAAAAATGGCTGCAACTAGAAGTAAAATAGATCAGTCTAGGTGCATAGTCCAAGTATGAACTAAAACTATCTTGATTCGTAACTGAATTTATTTTTAAAATGTATCTAATTATAGTACTTTAAATGAAATTCCAATATGATGTAATGGAGGAAGTACTGCAGCAATTTTTGGGAACTTCTTGCCAGTTTAGGACCAGATTCTGATGTCCCTACACTGTGTAGTATCTCAGGGCTTGTCTACCCTGGCAATTTACAGCGCTGCAACTTTCTCACTCAGAGGTGTGAAAAAACTCCCCCCGGAGCGCAGCAAGTTTCAGCGCTGTAAAGCACCAGTGTAAACAGTTCACCAGTGCTGGGAGCCGTGCTACGCCTCTCGTGGAGGTGGGATTTTTAGAGCGCTCTCTCCCAGCGCTCTGCTGTGACTGCACAAGCCATGTTAAGCGCTACCACGGCAGCACTGCCAGTGTAGACAAGTCTCGCTGATTTCACTGGAGCTGTTTGAAGAGTAAGGTGCTACTCAGTAAGAGCATCAGAATCTGGCTGTTATTTTGCAGGTAGAATTTTAGAATTCCTTTGGCACTGACCTTGTTTCAGGTCAGATGTTCATAAATGCCAGAAATGCTCCACACTTCAGGCAATGTATAAAGTTCACAGTGAAACAGATCATATTCCAGTTTACACAAATACGGAGTGACATAAATTAGGCCTCCTTCTGAGGAACATGATGCTTGCATGCATTTTGACCAGTGTGCTTACAGCATGTGTTAAATATGAAGTGTTTTTAATTATATCCTAATGCTTCCCTAAAGCATTGACTAAATTGTGTCCTGAGTTACATTCTGAGAGGTGAAAATGAGGGCAGAATGTGGCGCCAACAGAATCCAATTAGTCAAAAATATCTAGTCTATGGGTCTCATCCAGAGCCCAACTGAAGTCATTGGAAAGACTCCCATTGACATCAGTAGGATTTGGTTCATGCCCTCTGAAAGGTTAGTCATGTTGTGATGATTTGAGTTAGATTTAAAATATAAAAGAGCTGTTGACAGCAAGAGAGGTGTGGGACCAGATCCTCAGCTGGTGAAAATGGGGAGGTTCTTATTTGTATCAGCTGAAGATCTGGCGCATGAAAACTGATTTAGATGCCACCTAATATTTGTTTCATTTTGTTTAATACATGTTTCATTTCCTGTTAAATTCTGAATTTTCCATGATCTGAAAAAAAGACCTGGCAATAACATTGGAGGTATCAATAAAACACAAGGCACTTGATATGTATTTTCAAATATAAAAGTTTTCCCTGGGAAATATTAAGTAAGAGCCCTCTTTATTATGAAACAGAGGTTTTTGTTTTTATTTCAGGTTTGACCTGTTGTTGGCAGGAGTCCTTCAATATACATCTCAGTGGGTTCAGTGTAGGTTGGTTCCTGCAGCTATTTGTCACCATTTGCCAAGGTACAGAAACCACTGATCTGACTTGTAAATAAGTGAGTTGAAGCCATACCTGTTTTTGAGATATTTTTTCTTCCAAGGATACCAAGTGGGGTCCCTGTATGTGCTGCTCAGAAATCGAAGCTGAATATTTTTCATGCAAAGAACATTTTTGTTTTAGCAAAATTGTTCTTTCGGGGCTAGTGAAATGAGGTTTAAAATCCACCAGTTTATAGACTTTCCTTAGACAAAACAACTCTAACAGGCGTATTTCAAAGAAGGAGCCACTAGCTAGTATCTTGGGCAGTTTGTTATTTCTCTTACTGGCTGCTGCCTCCCATTAGTGATTTCATTTAGCAGCAGCAACACAACACTGTGTCCAGAGTAGGAATCTGTGTAATTGAGTGGAAAGTACTGATAATGAGACCTCATTCCAATTAGGGAGATACAGCACAGAACTTACTGAATCAGCAAAATTTGTGTCAGGAGCATTTCAAGGACACTTTGTATTCTAAATAGGACAGAGATGCTTTTATACATACATAGATTTTCTTTCACAGAAATATTGAGTCCTTCAAATGAAATGCAAGACTCTATTAACTCAACGTTTAGTTTAAAGTGATGTTTTTTAAACCTCAATACATTGTAATGTTAAGCTTCCTTTAGCAACTTTAACTTGGGCAGGTTGCACATAAAGTAGAATTTTCTATTTATGTTTTGTTAAATATTTATCTTACTATTTATGACATTCCGGGGTGCAATCCAGATCAGTATGGGGCTGTGTCACCCTTGCCCTACAACCTGGGTTACTCGAAATGCTTTGCTGTTGTAGCTTCCAAGCCGGGCTCCTCACAAACAGCATGCAGGTCACACCATAAGTGTCTGTGTATAGCCACAGCCCTGGTCCAACAACTCTGAGCCCAGCAACCTGTTAGCAAATACCAGCCACACTCTGATTTCCTGCAGCCTTGGTTACTACATGAAGGGTGAACCCAACACACTCCCAGTCCAGATATATTAGGTTCATTGCCCTTCTAGGGGAATCAACATACAACAGTCTGCTACCTTAATTGAAGTTATCCAAACAATTCACAATGCTGGAGTAGTTTTAATTAAAATATATAAGTTTATTTAACTACAAAGAGATAGTTTAAGTGAATACAACTAATGAGCCATTAAAGTCAGAAATGGTTAGAAGATAAAATTCTTTTTAAGCTTAACAAACTAGACTTGGTTTAAGGTGAAGTTCTTACCATAGGTTTCCAGTAATATTGCTGACCAAATTCTCAGATCAGGATCTGCTTCCAAGTCTAATGGTTAGTTTTGTTGTCTTCTTAGGTGACAAGAAAGAAGTGGATAGGAAGAAATAACCTGGAGTGTTTTTGCCCCTCACTTGTATAGTTCAGTTACCTTTTGAAATGCATTTTCCTTAGGGTTACCCTAGTTAAAGCTCATTCAAACAGTAAAGGCGGCAACATGGTGTCTGGTGGTGAAAGAGGATGCATGCTGTTTCTTCTTACCTCTGTTCACCGAAATGAAGATTTTCCTGGACTCCTGTCTCCCCCAACTCGCTGTCTGAGGATCCTTTTTACAACTCATATGTAAATTGAGGTAAACACACATTCCTTTGTTTAGGTCCTGCTTGACCAGTCCTGCTTAATCAGGGGTATTGGGTTTGAACATCATTGGGGAGAATTCATAATTTTACATATAGTGTTGCTACACACATTTAACTATGATATTATTGACCAGCAACTTATTAGTTTTCAAATGATACCTCACAAGGCATATTTTGTACAAAGATTATTACACTGGTGCACAGGTATGAATATAGGGGTGCATTTGGTCACAGTATTCTATTTATGTTAAATGTATACATAATATGCAGAATGTTTAATATGTGGCTATGGAATAATTGCTTTGGAACTTTACCGGTGTGCCCTTCCTAACTTTTTAATTTCAATTCTGCAACTTCAATGTTTCATTAACAGTTTATGGCACTTAATTTCCCTTCTTTTTTCTTAAGAGGGAAAGAAAAAAACAAATTAATTGGAGACTGATAATGTTAGCATTTAACGTTTCTCAATTTGGAATTGAAATGCACCCATCACTGAGGAGAATAGTGTGAAATAAACATATACGGTTTAAGAGGTTCTCATAGATTCCTCAAGACATCTCTGGAATGAACGCACAAGATCTCACATCAGATTTCATGCCTGGAAACAGATATGAGCACTACCAGGTGTTGCTTTGACATCTGTCTATTTAGGTAATTATACCACACCCACCAGCATGCTCTCTGAATTCCATGATGTTCCACTGATTTCCTTACAAAATAAGTTTCAGATCACTTGCACCAATAGGATGCAAAATATGCATAACTGTATTGCAAACTAAGGCCCCGATTCTGTGAGTGAGTCTGTCTAGGCATAACCCTCCTTGCACCTGCACAGAGCTCTGCTGAGGTCATGGCTCCATTGGGTGCAGGGTCTTTCCCATGAGGAGTCACTTGCAGGTCTGGGGCCTATACAAACAAAACATAAAATATGGAATTCCTCACAGTGACCCAACACTGCCAAGCCTCTTGTTCGTGTTTTTCAAAACCATCCTCTGAGAACAAAGCTAACACCCCAAATACTCTATGTAAAACAAGTCCCTTAATTCTATTATAAAGGGGTGAACTGATTTTGATAAAATCAAAGCAAATCTGAATCTTCCACAAAGCCCAGTTCCAGGGAGAGCAATACTGGTTCTGCTGCCCTAGACAGTGCAATAAATATTTGCATCTATCATCTTTACCCAACCACATAAGTAGTTACTGAATGTTTAGCTCTAAGAGGTGACAGCCTGGAACTCCAAAAAGTTCAATTAACAGTTTTGAGTTTGTACTTTTTGTTTCCATTTCTATGCATCTTTTCACATTCTGATTTTGGCTCAGAATAGCTGTACAGAAGTATTGTCAGAAAAGCTGTTCCTGCTGTATTTCTATCCAATTGAAACAAGACAGCTCTCACAAATACATGGTCTTGAAGGATTTTTAGCCTGGTTTCTACATGTAAAAACCTTTGGGTATGTATCTGAACATTCTGGATTCTTATTCAGATTGATTTTCTAGACTTTCCAGGCTAAGTCCACTGCTACGTATGTAGATTTTGTTAAATAAATCGTCTTTGTATTAATATCAGAAATATTTTCATTTGTATTTAAACTTGAGAATGGCAACATTTGTATTTGTCCTACTGAATAAGCTTTAATAAAATAAAATGATAAAAAGTTTTCCATCTCTAAAGAACTCCAATGAATTCTAAACATACTGTACACTGATGTTTGTTAGCATGTCTCTCTAATGAAGCTGTGCACCACAGAAGTTATAAATAATGCACACCTGTTAACCACCAAAATTAGAATACCTGCTGAAAGGGGGCTGTTACAAACCACTGGATGACACTAACTATTTTCACAGAATGGCTCAGAGGACTGGATAGCTCGGGGGAGAGGTGGGGTGGGGTGGAGTGGGATGGGGAGGTGGGGGAGGGCTGTAGCTTACTGGATAAGATTCAGGCCAAGTTGGCAATGATCAAAAGTCATTGCCTGCTAATCGCTGATCAATAACCTATCTGAAAAGAGACAGTGATAGTCAAATTACGTGGTCCCAGTGGACATGTGTCTATATTAAAAAAATCAATCACACTTGGTGCTAATTGGCATCCTACTTAGTAAGGCTGAAAAGAGCATGATGATAGAAATACACAGGCATCCCTAAGAGCAGTTCTTGAGGTGAGGTTTAAGAAACATTGGCAGGGCAGTGTCAGGAACCTAGCACTGCCCTGGCTTAAGCAGTATCTAACTACTCTGTGGGGAGAAAATTTAAGTTTGTAAGGATATCTTCAAACCAGCATTAAGTCCACTTTATAAAATGCAACAATGGTTCACCTTTGCTACCATTCAAAGGCATTGCACACATAATGGCTTTAAAACTGTGCATTTACAATAGGGAAGAGGGCTTGAACTAGACTCTTAACTTTGTGAGGTGATGACATCATATTCTGAATATGGTCAGTTCTTCCAATGGAAAAGATATATTACAAAATAGCTAATTTAATTATCTAGAGAAGTACCCTATTTAGTTGTCTCCTGTTTTAGGCATTATTTTAGCGTGATGCACAAACTCCTATTTCTTTTGACAGACAGTGGTTACCACTGAAAAGGAAATATTTAGCAAGAGTTACTAGGTTGTAAGTATCTGAGAGACAGATACTTTTCCTGTATTTAGAAGAACATAAAAATGTAGTTGATTTCCTAGTTGCCACCACTTTATGTTGTACATCCAAATGACTCTGCTAATTAATAGGGCCCATATTCTTATTTCTTAGGAATGATGTCGTATGACTAGTTGATTAAGAAAATACATAATATCAATTTATGTCAAAATTAGATACATACATAGACTTGCAGGTCAGCATGATCGATCTGTGTATACAACAACTCTAGGTGCTTACAAATCATTAAACAATCAATTCGTAAGCATGTAAAGGATAATAGGTTTATAAGTAATAGCCAACATGGATTTGTCAAGAACAAATCATGCCAAATCACCCTCATTTCCTTCTTTGACAGGATTACTGGCCTAGCATATAGGGGGAGAAGCAGTAGAATTGATTTGATTTTAGTAAAGTTTTTGATGCAGTTCCACATGACATTCTTATAGACAAATCAGGGAAATGTGGTCTAGAGTAAATTTGCACCATAAAGTGGGTGCAAAACTGTTTGAAAGACTTTACTCAAAGAGTAGTTATCAATGGTTTGCTGTCAAACTGGGAGGATGTATCTAGTGGGGTCCTGCTGAACCCAGTCCTGGGTCCAGAACTTTTCAATATTTTCATTAATTACTTGGATAATGGCGTGGAGAGTATGCTTATAAAATTTGTGGATGACACCGGCCTGGGAAGGGTTGCAAGCTCCTTGAAGGACAGGATTAGAATTCAAAATGACTTTGACACATTGGAGAGTTGGTCTGAATTCAACAGGATGAAATTCAGTGAAGAAAAGGGCAAAGTACTACACTGAGGAAGGAAAAAGCAAATGCATAAATGGAAATAACTGGCTAGGCAGTAGGACAGCTGAAAAATATTTGAGGATTATTGTTGATTGTAAATTGACAGTGAGTCAACAATGTGATGCAGTTGCAAAAAGGCTTAAAAAATTTAGGGTGTATTAACAGGAGTGTCGTATGTAAGACATGGTAGTTAATTTTCCCATTCCAATTAGCACTGGTGCAGTCTCTGCGGGCGTACTGTGTCCAGTTCTGGGTGCCAAACTTTAAGAAAGATGCAGACAAATTGGAGAGGACAGCAACAAAAAAGATAAAAGGTTTAGAAAACCTGACCTATGAGGAAAGGATAAAAAAATGGGTAATGTTTAGCATAGAGAAAAGAAGACCGAGGAGGGCCCTGATAAACGTCTTCAAATACGTTAAGGGCTGTTATAAAGAGGAGGGTGATCAATTATTCTTCATGTCTACTGAAGTTGGAGAAGAAGTAATGGGCTTAATCTGCAGCCACAGAGATTGAGATTAGATGTTAAGAAAAGCTTTCTAACTATAAGGATAGTAAAGAATTGGAATAGGCTTCCAAAGGGAGGTTGTGGCATCCCCATCATAGGAGGTTTTTAAGAACATGTTAGACACATATTTGTTAGGATGGTCTCCTTGGTCCTGCCTCACTGCAGGGAGCTGGACTAGATGACATCTCAAGGTCCCTTCCAGTCCTATATTTCTATGATTTCTTTTTCCAAAAGGTTTTGTATTGTGTTTTTATTTTGAGATTACTGGTGAAAGAATAGTATTTATTTTGCGTGAGAGTTAGAGTCAGAATTAAGGCTATTGTATTGTTATGAAATAGATATTTATTTATGCTTGATAAAAATAATATGTGTAAGGGAGTGCAAGATTTATGATGTCCTTAACTTTTTTTCTTCCTTTATGTGACTGGGTTCTGTACATGGTGAATTAGGTAAATATTTGGTGTCACTTAGCAAACTTAACAGGTTTTTTTAAACACATTTTTGCTTTGGGTTTTTTCCAGGTTTGAAAATTTTAAACTTTTAAATAAATGGAATAGTACAGAAGTGCACAGTGCAGGCAAAGCTAAAAATCTCCATATTTTCTTAGCAACTTTGTAATTATTGTTGAATTAATCTGTGAGGGAAAATGCTTTGTCTACAAGCAATACATCATCCAGTATTAGAGTTGGTTGGGAAACTGTATTTCAGTTTCACAAAGCAATGTCTGGAGTCGTGTACTGTGGGAAAGTCTTGATATTTCTGACACAAAATATGCTCCCTGGGCTCCCAAGGAGCCAGAAAATCTGGAAGTCCGGGGACTCCCAGCTCAATAGCAACGCAGCAGGTGAGCTGCAGGGAAGTTAGGGAGCTAGGAAGCTGGGGCTCCCAGGGCTCAAAGGATCCCTGTTTCCCTGGCAGCCCACCTGGCAATCTGCAGAGGAGCCAGTAATCTGGAAGCCCCGAGAGCCCCAGCTCTGTGACAACCCACTTGGTGGGCTGCCAGGGAGCTTGGGAGCCCTGGCTCTCTGGTGGCCCATCATGGGGAATGGCAAGGAGCCTGGGAACTGGGGAGGTGGACAAGCTGGCAAGAAAGCTGGTAGGTTTCCATTCAACACTTGTCTGGTTTTCATCGAAAAATGATTCAAAATCAACACATTCCCATGGAATATTTCACCTTTGACTAATCAGCCTTTTCCAACAGTGAAATGTTCCCTCAAAAATTTCTGACCAGCTCTACTCAGTATGTTTGTAAGGGCTGTGGAAAGCACTTGTCAATACGAGTGCCCTGGAAAAGCTATACACGACACCAGCATTGTGCTTTGCTTGTGATAGGGGTCATTGAAGGATATGGCCAAGATTTTAAAAAGTGACCTGAATTTTTAGCTGCCACTATTACTGGGACACCTTCTAGATTCCTAATATGCAGAAAATGCTGAGCATCCACTCTCCTAAAATCAGGCCCCTTTAAGGTAACCCAATTCGGGCATTCTAAAATCAAATCACCAAAAATCATGACCTATATTTTTATGCCTTCTCTTTTCTCAGTCCGTTTTGTCTTTTCTCAATGATTGTTTTCAAATAATGGTGATTAAACATTTTATATTTTTTCCTTTGAAAATTGCAAAAGCCAATCAAAGTTAATGAGACTTAGGTTATGTTTACACAGCAAAGAAAAACCTGGGGCTGGCCCGTGCCAGCTGAGTCAGGCTCACAGGGCTGGGCTGTGGGGCTGTTTCATTGCTGTGTAGACTCCAAGCTCAGGCTGTAGTCTGATCTCTGGGACGCTCCCACCCCACAGAGACCTAGAGGCCAATCTCTAGCCTGAGCCCACAGCCCAAGCCCCGTGAGCCCAAGCTGACTGGTAGGGACCAGCCGTGGGTGTCTAGCTACTGTGTAGACATATCTTAGGCACTTAAGATATGTGCCATGTAACAGGGTATACTGGGCCCTTTAAGCCCAGTGAGGGCTAGAAGACCCCGTTCCAGGAACACTGGAATGAATGAAGGCCTAGGTAATGGCCAACGCTGGAGCAGGAAGAGAAGAAGTGGTCCTGGGAAATTAGTGGTTAGACCAGTGGTTCTCAGCCTATTTACCATTGTGGGGTGCATTTGCAGATTTCTGTGTGTTATGTGGGCCGCATCCACACAATACATATACTACTTGTATGGCCCTGAGGATGTCACAAGGGCCACAGCTGTGTGCTGAATGGGCTGGGGGCTGCAAACCACTGGGTTAGATGAAACAACTGTCTCTTTAAGAGTCTGGGACCAGGAGCCCTATATTGTAGGGTGGGGCAGGGCTTCCCTCTGCAACTGGGATGAACCCTGGGATGGAGGGAGGTATATATGCTGCCTTCTCCCTCATAACAGAGAACTGCTAGCAGGAGGCGGAAGCCTGCCTGTTGACCTCTTCATGGTGAAGGTGCTGAGTATAAAATAGGGAACAGCTGGAGAGAAGCTGGCTGAAGTCTATAGCTGGCAGTTATTGCAACCAAGCCCAAGGAGGCAGGCTGTGGAATCCTGATCCAAAGAAAGGGAATGAGTGCTTATACTCTAAGCCAGCCCCAAAACGAGGACTGTAAATTCCTGGTCCAAGGGGGGAGACAGACACTGCATGTTCTTTAATTCACCCCTGAGGAAAGGGCTGTAACTACTGATCCAAGGAGAAAAACTGCTTTTATTCTAATCCTGCTCTCAGAGAGTGCTGTGGACTCTGGCTGCAAGAGGAAAGAGCCTGACAGACATGTAACCCACCTCCAATAGGTGGGTGGTGGCCTACTGCCCCTAGGAAAGGGAATTATTTGAATTGTGACATAGCCCTGGAAGGAGGGCTGTAGACTCCCAGTTCCCAGAGAGTGATATTAACAGTTATAACCTGGACTGTTGAGGCCCATGGACTAAAAAAGTAGAAGAGGGAAACTGAGGCAGGGCACCTGCAAAGTGACCTCAGGTCACAAGGAGGTACCTTGGAAGAGGCTACACTATGACAGGGTGCTTCTGGAAAAGTTTACACAGTACCCAAAACTACCTATGTATCAAATACTGCTGCGCACTGGGCAGACTAAAGAATACTGTAAGACTGTGTAAAAAAATTAAAAGGAGCAATCACTACTCCTTAACCAGTTTAATCAAAAATGTCAGAACATGTTCTAGACAATGTGAGAGAACTCTAAAACTATGAAAGCCTGAGGATTTTTCTTTTTCTACAATCAACACTTGACTCTAAATTCTTGACAACAAATCTAGTGCATGAAGAAGACAGGATGTAAGCTCAGCTATACCTCCCCTAAAAAGTGAGCAAATTATGATTGTCGTATATGTGTGAGCCTGGAAGGGAGCTGCAATTTTTTCCCAAGCTATCATGCCGTGCTCTGTGTGGTTGAATTCTCATGAAACATTTGGGGACATTGGTAGAAAATATACCTTGGAAAATATTCAGATTTCCTCCCAAAGAAAACAGAACAATTTCACTTTTAGTCTAGGGTCTGCCTGGTTAGTACAGAACATGCTAAATTTGACAGTTACAGCAACACTGAAGGTGTTTCACTGATAGTAGGGTAAATTCTTTTCTCAGTTATGCCGATATAAATCCAAACTAATGCCAGAACCTTCCAAAATTTATTCCAGAATTACACAAGTGGTCCTATTTTTATACACATGTGCCAGATATGACAATCAGACCTTTAAAATGTGTTACTGTACTGTAAATAAAAGATCTGCATACCATACAAAAAGGTCTCTTTAAAAAGCTACCTCATCTGCAAAATCTTAACAGTGAATCATTGCTAGTATTTAAGGTATTTAAAGACCTGATCCTGCTGCTATTGATGCCAACTCTCATCATCGTCCATGGGACCAAGATAAGGTTTTAAATCATAACTCTATGGCAAGTACATCATCTTGCAAATGGCATGTGTACAGCATGATGACTGAGGTAGAGAAATATATTAACTCTCTCTCTCGTTTTCTCTTTCTACAAAACTGCGTAAGATCATAAAAATAGCTATAGTAGGCCAAACCAACCATACATCTAGCCCAGTATTGGGTCTTCTGAGAGTGGCCAGGGCCAGATGCTTCTGAGGGAGTGAGCGGAACAGGGCAATTTTGAGTGATCCATCCCCTGTCTTCCAGTCCTGGCTTCTGGAGTTTTAGGGAAACCTGGAGCATAGGGTTGCATCCTTGACCCTCTAGGATAATAGCCATTGATGGACTTATCCTCCATGAACTATTCTAATACTTTTTTGAACCCAGTTATAATTTTGGCCTTCACGACATCCCATGATAATGAGTTCCACAAGTTGACAGTGCATTGTGTGAAGAAGTACTTCCTTCTGTTGGTTGTAAACCTACTGCCTATTAATACAGTAGTTCCTGTGTTATGTGAAGGGGTAAATAACACTTCTCGATTCACTTTCTACACACCATTCATGATTTTATAGACCTCTATCATATCTTCCTGTAGTCATCTCTTTCCTAAGATGAACAGTCCCAATCTTATATATGGAGATATACCTATCTCATAGAACTGGAAGAGACCCTGAAAGATCATCAAGTACAGCCCCCTGCCTTCACTACCAGGACCAAGTACTGATTTTGCCCCAGATCCCTAATTGGCCCCTCAAGGATTGAACTCACAACCCTGGGTTTAGCAGGCCAATGCCCAATAGGGATTTTAAATTTAATTACATTATGGTTGTTATTACCAAGCAATTCAGCTATAATCACCTCTTGGACAAAATCCTGTGCTCCACTGAGGACTAAGTCAAGAATAGCTTCTCTCTGTGTGGGTTCCAGGACTAGCTGCTCCAAGAAGCAGTCATTAATGGTATCTAGAAATGTTATCTCTGCAAGTCTGGTTTATGTATAAAGCTCCTCAAGCAATCATAGTAAGTGAACAACAGTTATAATCTAAGTTGTACAGTGTTTTAGCTATGTTGTTTACACTTTACATAAGACTTTAAGTAAATGATCTGCTTTGCCATACTGCCCAGTTGTCACAGTGTCTTGGAAGGTACCAATATCATTAACTGTTAATGGGATTTGTGCATGTAATGCCCAAGCATAGCTTTTAATATGATGACTAGTGTATTAAGTGCACTACCTAGAATATTTGCTCTTACAATTCTAGTTTTGCCTTACAATGAACCAGCTCATTACCGCTAAGGCTCATAGGCAGATGGGATCCTCCACCGTTGGAAGGCAGGGTAGTTACCTCCCATTAGGCCACACTTACTAGGATGGAGGAGGCGGCTTAGACTGTAAACAGACATTTATGGAATGGGTGAAATCTTGTGTGTATGTTAAGGTTAAAATGAAAATTACATTTTTGCCAACTGATCACATGTCTTGCCTATTTATTTATTAGGGTAAATGTGTTTTTGTTCTTAGCTTGCCCCTGAAGAGCTGCATTCGACAACCAAGAAGTGAACCCCAGCTGCTTTGGACTGTAATGCCAGAGAGAAACTGTAGGTCTGAGTTCTTATTCCACCAGCTGGTGAATTTTTCTTCCTGGGTACAGAACCAGCTATAACATTTATTTATCTGAACACCATTCCATTCTATTAGCTCAGGCTATAAACATGCCACATACCCATGCTTGTTGAAAGCTTTTATTTCTTTTAAAATTAATCCAATTTGGAACTCGATTAGGGATGACACATTCCCTTAATCACAGAAGCAGAAACTCAGTGTGGACCTCACTAAGATGATCCCAGCTGGGAATCCTGTCTTAAATACTCATACTCGATATGTGTACAGTACATGGTCTCTTAGCTGTGTATATTCATCCCCATCTGTCAGGATGGAATGGTGACTGCTCTCAAGTTGTTTGGACTCTTGCCCTAGAGCACAGGTGCCTGGCAATGATGTGTTTATATGGCCAGACAGCAAAACACTGCAAGTGACATTTCCTCTGCAGGAGGTTCCTTCTGTGTGCCAGTGCCGAAGGATGTGCACGAGGTCTGTAATACACCGCGCAGTTTAGAGAGAGAAAAGTGACTAGGGCTGGAAGTATTCTTCATTTCCCTATCCATGACTACATTTCAAACACATTTAGACAAGGACACAGATTTGTTTTACAGAATTCAATGCCTATTTACTGTGCTGAAGCCAGTAAGCATTCTGCCTGGGCTATCATTTAAATCCTAAAAACAGTGGAGAATTAATGTGGTTTGTCCACAGAATTGAGTGATATGCTTGTGGATAAGATGATCAACTGTCTCCACATGCCATCGTGTGCCTTAATTACCAGCCTTTGTTGTATATGCATATCCTATTACTTTCATGGAAGAACCACAGACACTTACACATGTGAGTAATTCTGTGTCTATGAGTAGTCGCACTGAACTCAATAGAACTACTCACATGCGAAGTGTCCACAGGATCAGGGACTATTGGTTGGGGAGCTCTGGAGTGCATTTGGGCACTTGAAGCTTTGGTATTAGTTACATTATCAGTATCTCATTCTCTCTAATGGTGGCAGCCTGTTTTAAGATGGCGTAATTGGCCCTTATTTTATACAACTCTGTCTTGCTAATCATTGATTTCTCTCCAATTTTGCTTTACCTGTCAGAAGTTATTAACCAGGTCATTCCAGCTCTTCTTGAAGAACACCTATATTCTAATGATTTATGTGACAGATACTTGCAGCAGTCTGATTTTTGTTTAACCTAGAGCACTGAAGCTGTCATTGTGGGGATCTGTAATAAAATGCATTCGATAAACTAAACTTTCTTTCTTAAAATTAAAACAGATGTCTACTAAATTTTCTGTCAGTAATTAAACTCCTCTGTTGAATTTTATAACAGAAGCCTGTCTTTGTTTAAAGTCCATCTTTCTTAACAATGCAGTTTATTGCTTTGGGACCTCAAGTTCCTACAGTCACCCAATCTACCCTGACATCTTCTGGAATCCACAGTATTGTCACAAGCTAATTGGGTGGCTCCCTGCAAGAATTGTGAGGTTTAATTTGAAATCTCTCGATGACTTATGTTAATATTTTTTCACGCTGTATTTTATTATTTGTATTATTGTAGTGGCTAGGAGCTCTAGTCATGGACCAGGACCCCATTGTACTAGGTGATGTACAAACACAGAACAATTTATTAGATATTATAAATCTTTGTACATGAAGTCCTGTAGTAGCTCTCCCAATGACTTTATTTTACTGTGTATCACCATAGTGTTCTATCCTGCAAATACATGCTTCCTTTGACCAATATAATATGTTCCTATGATTTTTATTGTCCTACACAGATAGCACAGAGATGTGCCTCTCCCTGGAGACCCTGTGCTGGCTGTTGCTGAAACGTATGCCTGCTTTTCTATTATTAGGATATTGAGGATGTTGACAAAAGAGAAGCATTAATGGGGACAGACTTCCCTTCTGATGTCCTTTCTGTCTTCACTCGTCGTTTCCTGCGAAGGTATCTTTTTCTTTTTTCCCTTCTCTTTTGAAAATTCACTGTCTTGGAATCAAAGCTGCCCCTGAACTAGCTTTTGAAGATCGGAGGACTCAGACTATAAAGCTGCCACACAACAGTTTTAGGAATATCTCCAAGCTATGACTTGTTCTCTTGCCTGGATATCTAGATGCTCATATAGCCTGTATTAGGCCCCAGTTGTGTAACTAATTTCATACATTTGGGGGGGGGGGGGCTTTCTGCTATTACTCTAGAGACATTTGCAGCTTGTGCAGAACTCTGCTGCCGATATGTTAACTGGAACCGAGATCTCTGTTTATATTCTGTGCTGACAGAAGTTCATTGGCTTGTAATACAGTAGTGGGTCAATTTTAAAGTTTTGTGCAGTCTTACCCCATCACATGTGTGAAATTTGCTATGTTCATATTCCTTGTGGCTTCTCCTTCACTCTAGATGATGGAGTGCTGACTTCTGCTCATAACAGGACTTCGGAACAGACATTTATTTCTCCTCCTTAATTACAAAACTTACATCTGTTTCAATAACTGAGCTAAATCAAGTCTTAACACTCCTTTGCTCAGCATTACTTTTCCACAACGTGGTTTGATTTTAATTTAATGTTTTGTAGAGTGCTCAGTTATTCACATGAAGGGGACTATATAAGTGTGATCTGATTGATGGAACACATGCTTCTTTATACTTTGACACCTGTTTGCAGTTGTGTGCTAAATAACACTGAGTTCATGGACGCTTCTGGCTGCTGCCAAGACAGATTATATTACAGCAGGTGCCTGGGAAACCCATGAATATTTTTGGGATGGAAGTGTATATAACAGGAAAGCACTTCTTCTATGTGTGAAGCCAGCCTATGTTAGGGAACACTGCCAGGGGACAAAATGAGCCACAAAGAATGGAATCTAACAGAGTTTATGGATGAGGTTGTACCATACCAGGTGCTGAGTCATCAGCTGTAAGTCTAACTGGTCAGAAATAGGATATTGGATCTCTTTTCTCTTGGGACAAAGGCCAAAAACGAAAGTTTACATGTGTTTGATTTACTGGAGAAATAAGATTACATTGTGATAGACTGTTGCAATCAATGGGCCTTGTGTGACTAGAAGTTTGCAGGATTATATCCCACAATAGCAAGGGTGTTGCAGATCATGACTGAAGTGTATTGACAGAGCTGTGAGAGGAAACTTGCATAATGCTTGCCAGAGGACTCCTTGGCTCCAGTAGAGTGCTATCAGCCCTTCACTTTCTGTCATGAGCACTGAATTCAAATAAACCATAAACACTACTGTTGGATGACAACACACACGGATGCTTACCTGAAAACTCACAGGCAGAGCGGGAATGAGGAACAGATGTTTTCTACCCTAATTATGGCTCCCCTAATAACCAATGAGACTGCTACATGGGCCATCCACAACAGGAATTGTAGAATAGCTTTCCTCAGCAGGGTAATGGTATCCAGTAAAGGGCACACTACTGCCCCGCAGATTGGGTTACTAGGAATAATTTATACCGTGCGACTATGGTGAAGGCTTCATTGACAGTCAAAATATGGGTACAAAATAATAGAACCATGTATGCAATGGGTCAGAATTTGGTCCCAACGCCTAAAATGCAGGGATCACCCGTGATACCAAAAAGACATAAAAATGATGGATGAATCAATAGCAGTACCATATTTAGCAAGTAAACAGGCAAATAAGAATGAAGGAAGTGGAAAGTTGCAGATGTTTTAATATATGCAAGAGCATATTTTCTCATAAGGGCTTTGGTGCTTACTGGGTCAGCAACAATTTTTTTAAAAACAAACCCATAATAATTCTAGTTATCTGTGAGCAGATAAAACCAGCTGCCACTATATTTCCAAAGTCAATCTACTAGAATTTTTCTCTAGAGGTCACAGTGATTAAGGGCAATTTCTTCTGCAAAACTCAGTCTATGAAAATAAAACATGTATTTCTTTTATCTCATTAAAATTTTAGGTTTTTTAGCTCACTTAGTTTCCTAGGTTTTTTTAAATAGATTTTAATATTTCCTTTATTGCTTCTTTAATAGAGGGTTTTTATTTAAATATCATATTTGTATTTATCCAGTATTTTCCCCTAGCATCCATCATCTAAAAGCAATGGTAAGCTTAGTTTAAATAAGGGCTTTTTTTTTTAATTGTAAAAAAATCTTCGCTCTATAATTCCTTGGAAGCTTGATAGTGAAGTCTGATTCCTTATCAGGTCTCTGCAAAAACGTATGTTTTTAACTTTAAGCTTACGTACCTGAGTAACTTTAAGAACATATATAATCCCATTACGGCTTCAATGGGATTACTCATATGAAACATGTTTAAGTGTTTGCAGGATCATGGTCATGCAAACGTTCATCTATTGATTCATCTGCCCTCTGGCCTGCTGATGTAGCGCTACTCATGAACCCTGGGTTGTGTCTACTGGTTTGTGCTATATACTATTTGTGTTGCTGTATAAATGCCATTTTTTTTAGCAAAGAGTATCAAAGCTTTTGGGGCCAGATTAAGAGGTGTTGAGCTCTTCAGTTCTCACTGACAGTAACTGGTGTTATGGATGTTCAGCAGCACTTCTAAAAATGAGGCACTTTGCTTTCTTTTTCGTTAAAATTATCTTTCAAAAAATAGGTGAAACATTTTATTGTCAAATCCCAAAGTGGAAGCAGCATATAAACCTAATTCTCTATATAAAATAGGAATTAAAGGGAAGATAGATGTAAAATATAAAGGATAATTTAAAGAAGTCCTACAGAATTTAACAGAAAATTGTATATAAACATTTTGAGCCATTCTGTAGAATTTAATAGACAATGATATACCTGCTATTGAATTTTATAGCCTGTTTAAAAATATCTATGGCAAGACAGCATTCTTGTTAAGTTACACTGATTTCTAGAATTATCTTTATAGAACCCTGTTTAATTCCATCCCTATTACATTTTAAAAGCCATTTCCATGTGCAATGAAGAATAGCCATAGAAGAAACAGGTGCAGACTTCAACGGGAAAGTTGCACTGGAGATGTTTAAAAAGCATGATTGATTTTCAGGCAAAGAAGCCAGATAAGGTTTTATAAACTCAGATGTATGGTGGATTGTATGAGGATGGCTAATTGACATTATTATCTATTAGTAATTAACCTGTTTGACCTTTGGGTTAATTTATTTGACAGTTTTTTTATTTCCATCTTTAACCTCTACCCACTTTCATCCTCAGTGTTACTAATCAGATGCATTGTAATGACTAATTTGCTTAGTTGTAGATAATTCTTCTGGTTTTCCTGAGATTTTAATGCTAACAAAACAATTTAAATCACATTTAACAAAATGGCAATGCTTGGCTACTGGCATACTTATTTTCTTTCAGTGAGTGAGTGCTTCTTCTTATCCCCCAGCATTAAAAAGGAGAAATAGTACAGCAACATTTTAGCAAGATATTAATGCCAAATTATTACTAAATAAAGAATATTTTTTCATATTCAAGAAGAAAATCCCTTAAATCTTTAGGGGAATGGGATTAAGCCAAGCTACTTCAAGTGATATCAGGCTTGAAGGAACTGAAGCTTTCATGATAGCCTGAGCTATTAGAATGGGCAAAAGAGCAGAGCTTGTTCCTAGGTTGAGAAGAATGCAAGGTAGGAGAGATAAGCACGTATTCATTACACAAGAAGGATCACTTATTGTGGATTTTGGAAATCAGAGAAGGAGCTGAAAATCCCCATTTACCAACCATATTACCAAGACATATGTAAACATAAACACACATGCATAACTGGAAGAAAAAAAAGAGGGAAGAAGAGAGCCTGTGTGAATATTAAAATTGAGGGCAAGATTTGCTCAAGAAAACATCCAATTGCTACAGTGATAGCTATGAAAGAGATGCCTAAGTGTATAGTAGTAATAAAACACACAAAGAATATTTAGTGTGTCTACAGGATAGAGATCTTGGGCTAGATTACAAGGTACACATAGGTCCAACATTTAGGTGCCTCTGGCATTCACAAAATCAGCACTCAGCTGCAGCCTAACCCCATAGGGACTTTAGACACCTAGATGTCTGTGTTTCCACCATTAAAGTCCCTAAGGTGCACAGCTGCCTGTGTCCGGACACCACCCCGCAGCTCAGTGCCTAACTTATGCCTAGCAGGATTCACAAAAAACTAGAATCCCCCTGCCTATCTTGCCTTCAGTCCCCAGGTGATGGTGGTGGTGGTGGTGCCACCTTCCTTATGCCCAACATCCCATTGGCTACAGCACTCACCCAGGATGTGGGAGATGCAGGTTCAAGTCCCCACTTTCCTTGATAAGGAGCAGGGACTTGAGCCCAAGTCTCTCACCTCCCAGGAGAATGCCCTAACTTCCAGGCTATGTGGTATTCTGGGATGGCTTTCAATCTTTTGTATTAAAGCTGTTCCCCCGTGTATAAATAATTAAGGTATTCATTGGAGCAGGGGAAATGGAACATGGATCCCATCTCTCAGAAAAGTGCCCTAACCATTGGGTCTTGAATAATCCTCTCTCTCGCTGATCCAATCAGTATTTAATTGCTTATACTCAGTGCAAATATTGATGTTGAGCCTTTTAAGGATGAGTCCGAGACCACAAGCTTGATGGTCAGGGTAAGTATTTTGAACCTATCAGGAGTTGTATATAAACAATGAGCCAGGTTGTATAGTGGACTCAATAGACAAGAATGGCTAGGGTTTTTGACCTTTCTGTTAAAGGGAGTTAGATGATTTGATCACTGGCAGAATGTAAACACCAACTCCAGTGCAATAGACTCATCAGCTGGCAGTAGATTTTCATTATTTTATGAGGCCCCTGGCAACAATTTGCTAAAGAAGCACTCACTGTACAACTACATAAGGCTAGGGGCAGAGAGAAAGGACATTTAAAGAGGCCTATAAGTTTTCTGTTTTAATTCTGAAAGCTTCAGGACTGCAAAAATGTTTTATAATGGAAAATTTGTTTATACAAAGAATCAAAGCAACCCTTCTTCTCAAAAGCCAAACACTCAGAGTAAGGCTAAAGCTTTACTAAGAGAATAGAATTTACAAACCACCACAGTGGTCTGGGTTAATTAAATCTTTTTAGTTTGGGGTAATGGAGCACAATTTCAAGGACTAATTTAACACTACATTTTACTACCATTGGGCTCAAACCCAGTCAATATTTGCATTACAAATGGAGTTCTAAATAGTTTCTAAGATAGGTTCAACATGTGTGCCTGCTAAAGGTGCACAGGAACCTACCACACTACAAAACTCCAGCATTTGCACATACTAATGGGCACTCACAGATACACTCATCATGAACAAATGGGCACTTATACATGGCGGGGTTAGAGCTGGGAAAGTTTCCATAATGAAAGTTTTCTTCAGCAAAATCAGTTTGCTTCAGGTGTGTGAAGTGGAATTTAGAGCATTTTTACATTTTTAAATTACTGTATGAAATTTCAGGCCTACATTTTTTTTGGTAGTAAGACAGTTGTTAAAAAATCAACGCACCACCTTTGCAGGGGAGGGGAGGGATAAAGCACCTCAGAATTTTGAAAAATCTGCTGAAGGAGAAAGAGAGGTTGGTGATAACGTCACATCGTCATTGGCCAAGGGATCTAATCATAAATAGTGGTCCTGAGTTCTATACTTAGTTCTTCCAGTGAGAGATCTTAACAGTAGTTTGCCCACAGACAGCACTTTTCACATGTTGGGCTCAATTCACCCCTTCCTTACTTGCACCCTCCTGTACCAGCCAGGACCACTGCACCTGAAGGGATATGATTTGTGGGGAAAGGCAGCTGGTGTTTGCATTGATACATTCTAATGGGGAACTTTCCAGGAAAGGGCAACTTCAACTTGTATAACCTGTGTGCCTGGCTATTCCCTCTTTCTGGTCGTTACGTCCCACTTTTATGGGAGTGCCAGCCAGGTAAGGTTGACATGGTGTAGTGAGGAGTTATGGGTGACTTCTGTTTCCACAGTTCTCCTTTGTTTGTTATTTCCAATGCTAGAGACACCGGATTATTGACTGTAGACCCACTGTAGCCTGTGACTGAATCAAACCATTACTAATACCTCCCGCCACACCACCAAGAAATACAACTATCATTATCTCCTTTTTATAGCTGGGGAAATTAAGACTCGGAGAGGTTCAGTGACTTAATAATTTCCCTGATTTTCAGAGGGAGAAAATGAGACAGAGAGAGGTTAAATGGCATGTATTTTCTTTGCAAAATATGTAATATCTATTTGGATAGTACATTACAGTCAGCATAACCTACCTTCAATAAGATCAGACAGGACTTCAGCAATTTTAGCACTGCTTGAATAGACCTACATTATAGTCTGGATAGCCAGAGAATTTTGTCAATATTCATCTTAAAACACATGCTCTGTCTCCCATCATTTTAGGAACTACTTATTTCATGAAAGGAGCCGTTCCAATGCCAATCTTCCTAGCTAACCAAAAAAGGAGAAGAGAAAAAATATTTCAAGGGCTGTAGGAACAAACGCTGTGGAGTACAATATACTATTCTTCAAACTCAGTGAATTGATTTGGTGTTCAGCTAAAGACTCAAGCAGTCCTTAACAATAATATCTGCTAGTTCCCATTACATTGCAAATGAAAATAGTTCACAGCGATCACTTGAAAGGCTCTAGTAAGATATATTGTTGGGATTTTGCTATTTTGAAGACCAGTTGGGATAAGAAACAAATTAAACTAGCGAAACCTCTTAGAGGGACTGAATTTAACTAGGCGTGGATGAACTGCATGATGAGCTACTATAACCTCTGTTTTCCGTTCCCAGAGATCAACCACATACTTTCAGTCTGAATGAAATTTGTTAAGGAAAACAACAAGAAAAGACAAAAGTCCCCCTGGGAAAGCACAGTGTGTGGGTTTACTCTGTGCAGGGTACAGCAACTCTGTTTCACAAAATGGCTGCCTATATCTGCAGACAGCAGAATTCTTAGAGATTTAAAGACACAATACATAAAAAATGAAGGGATAACCAATTACATAGTTAATATACCACAGTCTCAGAATTGAAACTGACCTCAAACTGAATAATTTTTGAGATTTGTGAAAGGTGAGATACCTTCCTTCCCTGTGCAATTCCTTTGGCCCTTTCCTTTTTCCTTTTTGCATGTTTCTCCTTATCCTGCCTGGGAATGGAAGAAGAAGTTTCAAAGTACAATGGCTCAGGCAGTAGTAGAAGCCCAGCAGAGTATGCAAACTTTTGGGTGGTAATTAAAAGGAAACTTTTTAATGTCATCTTTTGCTAAATCCAACCCACAAAGCTAAGAAATATAGAGTTAAAGTTGCAATGCAAGTCTTAAACTTCATCCTGTTTTGTTTGTAAGAAAATGGTCATGAAAAGTGCCAGAATAAAGTTCTGGGAGACTCCCATTGATTGCTGTGGGCATTAGATCAGCCCCTCAAAACCCTGGAGACTGAAGGCATGCCCTTCCAATAAGCCTCCCCTGGGATCATGTATAGAGGTAAGACATTAGTTCAGCCTGCATGCTCATTTGGTCCTTGACCTCACAGCCAGTAGGGGTGAGGACTATGATATTGATTTATATGATGAGGACAAAATCTGCAAATCCAGATGAAACCACAAATTCAATTGGCGCTCCTGGGTTTTAATAAAGGATACATACCTCCAGAGACGCTTATGAAGGGGGACTTTTTGTAAATGGATTCAAAAAATAAATTAGGCATATTTTGGGAAACTAAAAAACTATCAGATGGTCATTGCCAGGCACTACAGGAATCATTTTAATTGTACAATAACAAATGAAATATTTAATTTACAATTGTTTTAAATTATTTTTACATGAATCATCTAGGCAGCATATTTTTAAAATAGAGAGGTTTTCTTCCCTTTAAATTGAATAGTGAAGAGCAAAACTTGCTTAATGTCACTTGCTTTATTGGCTGAGTGGAAACTGAGCAGGAAGAAGAATTAATCCTCTTTGCCAAACAGAACATCTAAAATCCTAATAATTCTTTAAATGGCATTTATTGCTTTGAGCAAAATGTTTTGGTGCTTCTCAATGGAAGGAGCAGCAAAGAGATGAAATTCTTTGCATTATGTACTGTACTTAACAGCACCACCTCAAGCTTTAGGGATTATTGCCTCTGTGTTTGCTTTGAATTCAAATCTCAATAAGAGCTCAAGCTTTCGTCTTTTGGGAATGCCCGTGTAGTTTAAATGACATTAGGCGGGGGAGGGAAGGGGTCAATTTGGCAGCTGCCTTGGGAATGGTGTAACTGGGAGGGGAAGGACTTTCACAGTCAAAATGATGGCTTCAGGGTACAATGTTGTTGGGAAATAGTAGGGATGTTAGTTCTTTGCTCCAGGAAGATTCTGAAGAGATTTACAGATGCTCCTTCCAGATAACGGTATTTAAAATGAACCAACATTTATTTTAAAAAAATCACCCTGTTGTCTCTCTAGTGACCATGTTAGACAAACTATTTAAACAATCAAGTGGCGCAAGCCCTGTCCTGAACAGGGATGCATCCTGAATCGGGCCATCGTGAGTGTCTTTTTCTCAGCGTTAGTAAAGCTCAGGACCATTTTCTGGTTTAGGGCAGGACTCACTTTATTTCCCAAACCTACCCAGGAAACAGCTTGTGAGAAGGAGGGGTGAAGCTCTAGTGGCTGAGCGGCCTGTATGAAGGTGGTTCCTGCAGAACAGCATCACCTTGATTCCTTCAGTTTTGTTTAACTCGTTTCTTTTATTACCATGGAAGCAGTTGCTGATGGGAGGAAAAAATAGCTCTGCATGTGTTTGTTTATGCACATATATACACACAGCTTGTTATATATAATTCAAGAACTGCAGCAGTAAGGGAGGGTCCCACCCACAGGGGACTGGTACCAGGGTATGGAAAAAATAAGAGAAGAGTGTCATCAGAATGTGTGGAAGTCTCAGTGATGGAATGGGAGAGCACGATGCCATGATAGCAGAAACTGGGAAAGGGATGGGCAAATAAAGCCTGGTGATAGAAAGCAT
This sequence comes from Trachemys scripta elegans, assembly GCF_013100865.1. Taxonomy (NCBI): domain Eukaryota; kingdom Metazoa; phylum Chordata; order Testudines; family Emydidae; genus Trachemys; species Trachemys scripta. The sequence continues at coordinate 43,535,808 of NC_048308.1, forward strand.
AGCCAGCATGAAAATGGAAAACAGGAACAATTGAAAAAAACCCTTTTCCTAAACCCTCCTTCTTCCCAGGCACATACCCTCTTCTTCGGCTTCATAGAAATCATCTCCCAGAGGTGATGTCGCTATGGCTCTACAGTACATTTTCTATTGCAGGTGAGGTACTGAGAAAGAAGACATACAAAGCAGGACTGTTTCTTGGAGAAGAAAACAGCTGAGAATCCTAGATACATAAGAGAAAACACTAATAAAAGCCCAAGCCCAGTGGCCAAAGGGTAAGTCAAAGTGACATTGGGATTATGACATCTAGCCCTTTTCATGCAACTGAAATACTTCATCAGGACAGGCCACAATGCACAGCCTGCCTGTTAGTATGCTAGCTGTTATGGCTCAGTTTTTATCCCCCCTTGACCAAACCAGAAAATCCTTTTTAGCACCTTGAAAATGCTCATTCATTATGCCAGACACATACAAGAAATATACACAGAGAAGAGTAATTATCCTGTATTTGAATAATCATATCGCCCTCTGGAAAGTCATGCAATTAAAGCAATATTTACTGAGCAGTTCCAGCAAATCCAACAGAGCTGTATCAAAAAGCTCCCAACGCTGTCACACTCTCCGCCACTGCTTGGTAGAGGTCAATCCCCCTTATAACCTGGGGAGAAGTTTTTAACTATTCCAGTAACTTGACTAATGGAAAATTCAACGTCTTTTATTTTCACCTATACTATCTTGGCAGCCCATCTATTTCTCTTGGTTCCAAGTAACATGAGATAGGCTGCTTACTATATCTTGGTTTGCGCTCTTGGAAAGCCATATGGATAGGTGAACTGGCTGGAAATATTACCCCTAGACATGGACTGGAGATCTAAACTTCAGATCCAGATTTTAAACACCTCAAAGCTCAGACTTGTTTGGAGTCTGCTTTTTGGTTCATCTCATTATAGATACAGGGTCTAAATGCAAGATCTGGATCTAGAGCGAAGTTCAGATTCTAAACAACATCAAACTTTTGTGAGTGTTCTGAGCCAATCTCTAACTCCCAGATGGAGAAGAGACTTGTTTTCTCTGGTATCTCTTTCACTGTAGGTAGTATGTCATCAGGTAACAATTAAAATAATAGAACAGAATCATAGAATCATAGAACTGGAAGGGACCTTAAGAGGTCATCTAGTCCAGTCCCCTGCACTCATGGCATAAGTATTATCTAGACCATCTCTGACAGGTGTTTATCTAACCTGCTCTTAAAAATCTCCAATGATGGAGATTCCACAACTTCCCTAGGCAACTTATTCCAGTGCTTAACTACCCTGACAGGAATTTTTTCTTAATGTCCAACCTAAACTATCCTTGCTGCAATTCACATTGCTTTTTGCCCAATCCTCAAAGGTTAAGGAGAATATTTTTTCTTCCTCCTCCATGTAATAACCTTTTATGGACTTGAAAACTGTTATAATTTCCCCCCTCAGTCTTCTCTTCTCTAAACTAAACTAACCCAATTCTTTCAAACTTCCCTCACAGGACATGTTTTCTAGACCTTTAATCATTTTTGTTGCTCTTCTCTGGACTTTCTCCAATTTGTCCACATCTTTCCTGAAATGTGGCACATTACTCCAGTTGAGGCCTAATCAGTGTGGAGTAGAGTGGAAGAATTACTTCTTGTGTCTTGCTTACAACACTCCTGCAAATACATCTCAGAATGATGTTTGCTTTTTTTGCAACAGTGTTACACTTTTGACTCATAACCCCCAGATTCCTTTCTGCAGTAATCCTTCCTAGGCAGTCATTTCCCATTTTGTATGTGTGCAGCTGATTCCTTCCTAAGTGGAGTACTTTGCATTTGTCCTTATTGAATTTCATCCTATTCTTTCAGACCATTTCTCCAGTTTGTCCAGATCATTTTGAATTTTAATCCTATCCTCCAAATTAGCTATGTATTTAGTATGTCATCAGGTAACAAATAGAGCCTATATTCTCTACATTTAAATTCACATTGTTCTCCATTACACTGCTCTACAGCCAAAATGCTTCTGAAATAAATGTAGTCAAACTTTACTAATTCTGGGTCACTGAGAACGAAAATGATGTTTAAAATTGTTGACTGGCTCTAGTTTTCAAGATATGCTATTGGGTCAGTATATACGACCCTTGACTTGGGAATGGTGGAGGATAAGTGAGTTATAAAGGGAAGGGATCTCAATTTAAACCAGAAATGACTAAAATACATCTTTGACTGGATCTATGAATAAATCTATGACTGGGTTTGGACAGTACTTGCTTTTTAGGCAAAACAATGAATGATGCAATCTGAAGCTGGTATTACGTCATACATGATATGAATTGCATCATGTTATTCCTAGAAGTCCAGGTGCAGTCAGGGGACAGGAGTGTGTGGCTGGGGCAGAGGTCCCAGAGAGGCCATCAGAGAACAGGGTGGGTTGGATGGGGCAGGAGTCCTGGAGCAGGGGGCAGATAGGAGGTGGGGGATGGGCCACGATCCCCTCTCCTAACTGGACCTCCATACAATTTACAAAACCCGACACGGCCCTCAGGCCCACCCCTGCCTTAGACCCATTGACTTTCAGTGAACTTTAGGATCCTAAATGCTTAAATAGCTTCTGAAAATGTTCTGAAAGGTTCCTAAGTTACTTAGGTGTTTTGCAAACATTACCCTCACTCTGCAGTCATGCTCATATAAGGGATAGGACAGTCAGGATAATTTCACCTTCCCCTATGTCACAGTTCTCTGGAGAGAAATGAATCTTTTTCCTTTGGGGCAAAACTTAAGTATCCAGCTTCAAAGCTTAGGTATCTTATCACTCACACAGTAGCTGCTGGACTTAGATAAACTTGATGGAAAATTCTGTAATACAAAGTAGTCAATATTTACCACACTTGTGTAGGTTGACTAGAATGTTCACGGACTGGAAAAGAATGGTATAGTACATTTAGGGCATGTAATATTGGATTGCAGGGCTAGTGAACTAAGCATTTTGGTTTTCTATCTATTGATTGCATGTGAAGTGGCTCAGAGGCAGGTGTGCTGCTGACCTTTCAAGTCCTGATGGCACCCTTACTCAGTGTGCAAAATAAACTTTCCAGTTCAGATAAATGATTTCCTGTTATAAAGACAAATGTACAGCAGCAGTCTGAATGTCACCAAGTCACATCAATAACTTCTTCCTCTCTTGTTCCAGTCTCTTTGCTCCACACCTTGACTTTGTGTATAATGGATTTTTGCTTGCAAAGCAAATGATAGCTTGGGGAAGTTTGCCTTCAGGTAAACTTAATGTTTTCGGATTGCAAAGATTGGGAAAATAGAATTCGCCTCCATGATGTAACTAGTTTTTCATGTGGGAGAGAGAAGATGATGACAGAGAAAAAGGCATAAGTGAGGCGGGCTTTAAATTAGGTTCAAGGGGGGCAGGTGACAAAAGCCCACAGGCAGATAAAAAAGGTGACTTTAACACATTGGGGTGGAGGGAGGGGGAAGAACAGAAAATTACAATAAGATCATAGGAGCAACAAGAGAGATAACAGTGGGGAAATCTGCTCTGCTCTACATACTCTGCTAGCAGAGCCATTGTTTTCAATGGAACTGCTTCCAGAATAAAGTACTACTCAGCATGAATAAGGGCTGTGAAGAACTTGGAAGATGCCTATAATATTTTGCGTATATTATATATACCTCTGTTTGCATGACTGGTTTTTATTTTGTTTGCTGTATCATTACAAGGGTTAATTCAGGCATGGGTTAGTGTCCACATACACAGTAAAGCAAGCAAACTTCTGCTAGTCACCCATTTTAATGCAGAGAACCACCTGCTTGGAAGTCTATCCCCAATCTCCCCTGAGGCGTTGCATAAACCAGTTTGGCCAGATTCAAGAGATACAGAGAGACAAGAGCTTTGGAACTGATAAATTGGCAGCTCCTGAAACTCAGAAAAGAGACACAGAGACTGTGGGCAAGCAAACTGAACCTAGAAGTGGTGGTATCTGAAAAAGCCTACCTAAGCATTAGGTAAGACTGACAGACATGTGGGCTGTTTATTGTATTAAAAATCCTATGCTCTTGTGATGCTTTGTTCCTACTGTTGAGATTAAACAATATTTTGTTTCAAAAAGCCTTATGGTATTCCCACACTGGTCACACCTCCTGAAGGGAAGATTTATAGGGCTCAAATCCAGTCAGGCTGGCTGAGGAACCACAGACAGTACACGGGGTAATGCACTCCAGGACCCAGTCAGAGAGAGGTGGGAGAATTGCAGGATTCCATCCTGAGAGAAGTGAAGGCGTGGGGCCTATCACCTGAGGTGGGTGCACTCAGGGACACTTCTGAGAGATCAAAGGTACAACTAACCCTGAACTGTGACATGGGCATCAGAATCTGGCCCTTAATGTATAGCTTCAACACCTTGGCAGCTACTTTACGCATACATTAAATGGCAAAGTCCACATCTCTAAGAAACCGCAATCTAAATAAACCTGTGTGAACCTGTTAGATGAATTGGCATTTATTTTTTGAGTCATTTACTATTCCAAATCCCTTTACTTTATTTTTTTCTCACTATTCAAACATTCTCCAGCCTTCTTCTTGTTGCTTGGGCAGTTACTAATGAAGACATCAAAGACATCAGCTATTATCTATATAGGTTTCTAATCCTTTTTATATGGTGCAAATGTCTAGAGGACCTTGGAGGAAAGAAGTAATAAAAGTTGTGTTCCCAGAAAACTTAAAAGAATAAAACAAAACATGTTTTCAATCCAAAATTCAGCAGGCCAAATTATTCAAAGTCTAGTTAAAGTGTCATAAAACTTATTCATATGAACAGGTATTTATTATAAATTTAACAAGGTACTATAATGAATTCTGTACTGCCATGTACTCTACTGGCAAGCTACTGTACCTCAGAGCCACTTCATCATCAAAAGGAGTCACAGAAAGATGCAAATTATTTAAACATTTTTAACATACAAAAATAGATAAAACAACTTTATCATACAGCAGCTGGGTGAGGAACCCGTGAGTATGACATGGTGCAATCAATAAGTCATAAGCCAGCCATGTTTATTCTGCATGTCCAAAAGTTCATAGTTTGACATTAGTTCACATAAGTATCCAAAAGATTGGATGCTTATCCAGAGTTTAGGCGAACTATCCTTTGATTCTTCAATGCTGAGCTGCAAATCTCAAGACCAGATTTTCCTGTAAGATTAACAGCACTTCTGTTCCCTGCCCCATGCAAAAATACTACCAGAACAGCTTTCTTCATGAAAACAACTACAGGGAAGAAAGATATTCAAATGCAAAAAAGATGGATACTGTGAATACGCACAAACATACACACACATCATGTACAGGATACTTACTTGCACTAGCTGGTCTTGGGGGATTTGTAGGGAGAACATCTATTCATAAAATATAGCACAGGCTCCCTTTTAGCTAGAATTTTTATTCTAAAATGAATTATCCTTTAAATAAAAGGAAATTTGCAAACTTGAGCTAACTTTACAAATTCAAAAAACATTTGTTATGTTTGCAAAATTTCAAATTGCATGAGGCACTGAAAGAAGAACAGGAGTACTTGTGGCACCTTAGAGACTAACAAATTTATTAGAGCATAAGCTTTCGTGGACTACAGCCCACTTCTTGCATCCGAAGAAGTGGGCTGTAGTCCACGAAAGCTTATGCTCTAATAAATTTGTTAGTCTCTAAGGTGCCACAAGTACTCCTGTTCTTCTTTTTGCGGATACAGACTAACACGGCTG